>NC_029788.2:130088350-130096405 GCF_000816755.2 Arachis ipaensis | reverse complement strand
AATATTTAATTTTTCATACATACTTTAAATGGATGATTTAAATTTACAAAATTAATTTGTTTTTTACTTCACTAATTCACCATGTTGTTACATAATTTAGAAGTTAAATATTAATTTTGTGTATATATTATTTAAATCTGTGTATGTATTTCATTTCCTATTAACTAATTGTAATAACTATACCTGATTAATTGGTGCTTGCATATACTGTGTCCTTTCACCAATTGCATGCTTTAATAGCATTTAAATGCTTTCATTTTCTCTTTATTATCTTGTAATATTCCAACCAATGATTGCATATGTAAAAGTTTTACTTCTTTGTCAAGAAATTCCATCCTTTTTTGCAGTGACAATGAACCTAAGAATCAAATTTGAATTTCATTTTGTATTCAAATGATAAAGATATTAGCCAATGAGTTATAGCTCAATTGGCATAGTCTCTCCATACTCAATTAAGAGGTTGCAGGTTCGAGTCTCCTATCTTTGGTAAAAAAAAATGATAAAAATATTAATTAATGTCTAGTTTAGTAGACATTGAAAAATAAATGAACAAGGTTTGCTAAACAATTTTGTATTGGCAATCAGGTATCAGTTTCATCAATGGAAGTTGGAGTAGTGCCAGAATCATCAATCAGCAATGGATCAATTTGCCATTCAAGACCACCAAAGGGAACAATTGACCTATTTTCAGGACCTACCCCAATGCAAATGAGTTCATATCTCACTCCAATGGACAGAGAAGCCAGAGTCCTAAGGTATAGAGAGAAGAAGAAGACAAGAAAATTCGAGAAGACCATAAGGTATGCATCAAGAAAGGCCTATGCAGAGACTCGGCCGCGAATCAAAGGCCGATTCGCCAAGAGAACTGATGTTGAAGCTGAAGTTGATCAGATGTTCTCCACACCATTGATTACAGAAGTTGGTTATGGCATTGTTCCTTCATTCTGAAGAAAGCCAGAGCAGAAGCCAGAGAAGCAAGTGATGAAGATATTTCATATTTATGTTGCTATGTTACTAAGTTTTCTAGATTGGTATTATTTTTTATATGATCTTCTAATCTTCTATATACATATGCTTTTATTTATTTCTTGATTTTATTGCATTTGAATCATGACTCTGCTATTATTATTATTTGTAAATATAGTTCCTAATTATATTAAGTTTATTACATTTTGTATCAAGATGTAATTTCTGTATTCTATTCATGGCTTTGTGTTGTTGGTGTTACTATCTATAATAATACCATAAATCTAATTAATTACTGAAATTTCTATTTATGAATTCATGACTGTGATTGTTCAAAGGAATCCATTTCTCTTCTAAATAAGTACATACCTGATATTTCCTATGAGAAGTTATGCAAAAAAACATGGACATGCATTATCTCAGTAAATTGGTGATGAGAATTAGCACATGCAAAATGGAAATACCTTTTACTAGGACAAATTTAACTATATTATGTCCCTCATGTTAATTAGAATTTTTTTAAGAAAATCACTAATTTTTAATTTGTATAAATATTATTTAGTGTCAACTTTTTAAAATATTTTAGATCTTTGAAGAGTAACATTATTTGGACAACTTTACCCCTTCTCATCATCTTTACTTATTCTTCCTGTTGGACTGCTACATCTTAATAATAGAGAGAATTTTCATATTAAAAAACAATCTTATATGGTTATTTTAGTTAAAGAAAAATGTCATGCAAATAGTGTTTTAAACTAGTTCGTTAAAATAAAACCAGTTTAAAATAGTTTATCAAATTTTTATCAAATAAAAAAAAGTCTTAATTGACTTATATATAAATAACTGGTTGTAATCTAGGAGTTAATCAGTCACGCAGCACCTTAACAATTAGTCACTTGATCGGATGATCAATTTTAGACATTAAAAACTAATTTCAAATATGTAACAGTCAAATTTATATAAATGCAATAATCTCTTGTTAACAAGTTCCAAACTTTAAATTAGGAAAATATACTAATAGACAAATAATTTTGAGTAGTAATTTATTTTGTTTTTAGTGGCAATAAAAATAATCGTTAATATATTTACAGTCAACTAGATATTAGTCGTTTTATACTTTGTCGCTAAAAAATTTTTGCGACAATTATTATTATAACGTGTGGTAATAATGGCAAATATATATCTATCGCAAAAATATAAGTTAAATAAGACATATAGTAGTCATTATATTATTGCTACTAAAATTTTTGTCATTAAAAATAATTTTTTTTGTAGTGACAATAGAATTTCTAACTCAAATGAAAAAACAAATATGTGTATATGAGATTCATTTTCAGATTGATGTAAGGACCTAACTGTAGAGAAATAATTAAGACCCTCCATCATTCAGCCAAAAAAGACTAATATAAATGTTTTCTTGCCTTCTTCACAGATGGAATATATCTTATATAATTGAAAGTGCTAAAGAAAAAGTATGGTTGCACTTTTTGTCTTGGTGGAAGTGAATATTTGGCAAAAAAGTGGAAAGAATGAAGAACCAAATGTTTAAGTGAATCTAGTGATGGAGAGTAAGATCATCTATGACCATGAGATTGCTACATACAAATATACCCATTTTGTGAAAGGATTGTTTGTTGATAATATAAAATCCGATCCTGAATCTAGAAATAGATATTGGAATAATCTGTATATGCATGGCTATTTGTTACAACTTACACGTATATGTATATAAAGCTGTTAGGAGTCACCATATTCATGCCCACATTTCATGTGAACAAAGCAACGATACCATATAGTTATTATGCTTGCCAAGTACAATGTGACACATTAATTAATTGGAATATACTATCATATCTTTTCAATATTCGGATACATGCATATATATATATGGTTAAAGCTGCTAAATTTATGCCAAAGCTAAGAGAGTCTTTAATTAGTCCTTTTCTACTTCATCAATAAAATTAATTAGCAATGATCCTTATTCTATACAGATAGTAAAAAGTTGCTGATGACTTCATTTGGTTCGGAGAACGCAATAATAAGATTTATACTATTTAATTTGCAAATAAAAGTTAGTATCAAAGTATTGGTATACAAAAGTGAAATTATTAGGATTATCTCTAATGGTAGAATATAATTTTTTTTTTTTTTACCAAAGATAGGAGACTCGAACCCGCAACTTCTTAATTGAGTATGAGAAGACTATGCCATTTGAGCTATTACTCATTGGCGGTAAAATATAAACTTATTACTTATTAGATAAGGATATGTAATAAGGTGACAAATTTTTTTACTCTAGTCAAGGTGTATCTTTAAGAGATTTCGCCATTCAAGTTAATAATATATGAAAAAAATATAAAGATTAGAGATCAATAGCATTCTTTAAGTGCATGTTAAATCTTTTATTTATAGTATTTGAAAAATAAATCTAAAGAAAATTATTTTAAATAGATTCGTATGAGATATTAAATACCAAAGTGGTGAGATCTGAATCGCTATAATTAAAATTTAATATATAATTTTAAATATTTAAATTCAATAATTATTAGTCTAATAAAATTCAAAATTTTAAAATTTCACATAATATTCTACCACAAAAAAATTAACAATCAAATTTTCAACTAAATACAAGCACTAATCATCACTAATCAGTAATCATCAGAAAATCAGCAAGCAACAACATCATCATCATTTCAAAAAATTAGCAATTCAGAATAAACAAACATCAACAAAATCAGTATTATTAACTCAACAATTTAGAATTAAACTCAGCAACTCAAAATTAAACCCAACTCCAATTTAGAATTAAATAAAGGCACTAATCATCACTAATCAGTAATCATCAGAAAATCAGCAAAAAACCAACAACATATTAGCAACAATGAGAAATTATTTTTTGTTATGTAATATGACATAAAGAAGCTTCTTAACGTTAGTAATTAACATATATGGGATAATTTCAGTTTTTCGTTTAATGGAAAAATCTGCCTATATTAATTTAATTTGATTAATGGTTGACATTATGTTATATGCATACATAATGTATTTTTTATTTCTGTACTGAGCATTTTTTGTGCGATTAATATATTTGATCGTGCTGAACATTTCCCGTGCATCGCACGGATCATTCACTAAAACAACACTATATATATGCGTGCTCATAGTATGATATTAATGGTTGACATTTTGTTATATGCATTCATAATGTTTTTTTTTTTAATTTTTGTACTGAGCATTTTTTGTGCAATTAATGTATTTTTCGATCGTGTTGAGCATTTTCCGTGCAAATGCACAGGAAATTTGATAGTTAAAATAATGTTAAAGGTGTTATTTGATTTAATGTTGAGGAATTAATGTGTGGCCGTGTGGGTATCTATTACTTGTATAATAGTCGTGGCTCATTAAGCCACGCGTCAATCCCTCAAAAACTCAATAAAAAAAATAAAATTGCGTGTAATGTAAACTTTTCTTTTTTGTTTTTGAAGGAAACGTAAACTTTTCATTCTTTAACTCATTGTCTCCCTCTATTATCTATCTATCTTTCGATTCAATCCGTCGCGTCCTCTCTTTCTCTTTTGAAACCCCGAATCCCCCCTTCTGCTTCGTTCTCTCCTCCATAGCCCACAAACTTATTCTGGTCCATATAATCGCTGCCCATCCACGCTCTCTTTATGGCTTTTCCTGCTTCTCAAAACCTCATTTCAGTAAGCCATATATCTCCCTCAGGAACGCCATCTCTTAAACACCATTTTCGTCAACCCCCATCTGGAAACCCTAACTTACCGAGCTGAGCGGAATCTTCGTCTCAGATCACAACCCAAACTCAAACCCAATTTCTGTCCCAAAACCCTAAGTTTGAAAATCTCTCTCCATGACTCCCTCTTTCTCTCGCTCTCGTCCCAACCCAAACCCAACTTCTTCGAAAAATGTTGGAGAGGCGGCATTCACTTTTCGACGATTCAGCACAAGCAACGGCGGATCTGGACTGCAACGCGATGACGTGCGATGAGGGAGTGAGTAGACAAGCGATGGTCAGACAGGAATGACGCAACGTCGAGCGGCGGGAGAATGAGGTCTCAAACAGGGGAAATGGACTATAATGGGTACGAAGAGGGCTTGAGGGGTAGTGGCTTCTCTCTCTGAGCCGGTGAGAGTGACTTCTCGGTGATATGTTCTCTCTCTCTCTGTCTTGCCGACTGTCTCTGACACTCTCGGTTGCGGTGAGTCCTGGAGCAAGTGCTTGCTCACCTGAACACAGATTAGATCTCAGATTTTTTGTTGCAAATAATTATAAAATAACTATTTTTTTAAGTATGATTTGTTAGTACATGGAGATTATAAATCAAGACCGTGTTTTCTAGGGTTTTTTCTATTGCTCCAGGTGTCGAAGTGGAGGTGCCGTGCGAGGATCGGCTTATTGTGCCTTGGGGTAGGTATGTAAGTGTTTTTGGAATCTGTTATTGCTGCTTGTTCTTTCATTTCTGATCATGATGTTCATATGATTTTTTTAATGTTTGTTGTTGGCTGCAGATGGTGAGGAGTGACCGATTTAAGATCGGGCAACATTGCAAGAACAATATCTGCATAGAAGGATTGTGAAGGAAGATCTCACAGAAATCTCCATTGAGATTATTGAAAGCTGTTGACAATGGCACTCGCTAGGTGTTTAATAAAAATGTTTCTTTTTTTATTTGATTTTTTGTAATTGTTATTTGTTTGTTTAATGCGTTGGTTTGTTGGATGATACTCTCTGCGAGGATTGGAAGGGCTGAGATGGCAAGGCCTCTACTTTGGTAAAGGTCTTGATTTTAACTATTTGTGTGATCTCTTCGGATCTGTATCATTATCATAATCTGAGAAAAAAGAAATTGATGTCATGACTTTAGCTTTGGTTTCCTTAAGAATTTTTTTCCCTTAAAAATAAAAATATATTGCTGCTTGGGTTAAAAAAAGGAAGTTAAATTTTTTTGAATTCTGAACTGATTTGATGAGAAATTTTGGATTAAATTTACTGTTTTGTCATCTATGATGGAATAGGTATGTAAGAGTTTTGGGTTCGTTTAATTTGAATTTTTTTGGAATCTGTTATTGCTGTTTGTTCTTTCATTTTTGAGCATGATGTTCGTTTGATTTTTTTAATGTTTGTTGTTAGTCGCAGATGGTGAGGAGTGACATATTTAAGATGGGGCAAGATTGCAAGAAGAGTATCTTTATAGAAGGATTGTAAAGGAAGATATCAGGAAAATCTTTATGACAAATCTGAATGTAAGTTTATCTCCTCGGATATGTATCATTATCATAACCTGAGAAAAAAGAAATTGATGTTATGACAGACCTGTATCATTGTCTTGTGTATAATTGACTGTAACTTTGGTTTCCTTAAGGATTTTTAATTAAAAATAAAAATATATTGCTGCTTGGGTTAAAAAAGAAGAAGTTTAATTTGTTTGAATTCTGAACTGATTTGATGAGAAATTTCGGATTAAATTTACTATTTTGTCATATGTGACGTGTTAAATGTGCAATTTTAGGTTCGTGTCATTCTTATTATCCATTTGTTTTATAGGTGGCTTTATTTTTCTTTTAGATCTATATGAATTTAGTGTTATTTTAGTTGCAATCATTTTTAATATATGGTTATGTTTATTGATCAATTGTGTTTTCTTTTATTTTGGTAAAGGAATTGACCTTAGCTTTGTGTTGCTTAAGGATTTTAACTTTAAAATAAAAATGCCTTGCTACTTGATTTAACAAGAAAGGAAGAATAATATTTTTGAATTTTGAACTGCTTTGACGAATATTTTTGGATTAAATTAACTATTTTTTCATCTGTGATGTGTGAAGTGTGTAACTTTTGGTTGGTGTCATTGTTGTGATGCATTTGTTTAATAGGTGCCTTTTCATTTTGCTCTAGCTCTATATGAATTTACTGTTATTTTAGTTGCAATCATTTTTTATATGGTTATCTTTATTGATCCATTTTGTTTTTTTAGGATTTTGTTCGATGTGTTTTGAGTAAATACACATGAACTAATTGTTCATTGTTTTTTCCCCTTTATGTTGAGGTCCAACTATGCTAATCCTGAAGTTCCACTCTTGAAAAGTGGAGTCAGAAAGTCTACAAGAAGGTTAAGTTACTTTCTTTTAGATGTTTGTATATTAATTTAATTTGCTTAAGGGTTGACATTATGTTATAGGATAAAGTGTTATCTCTCACCATTTATTTCATAAGTGGGAGCAAGAGAAAATATGAGAAAGAAATCATTCAAGGGTGAGAGATCACACTTTATCCTTTAAATTGAAAATTCAAAATTTAGAGGATCCAAATTCAAAAAAAAAATACAAAAACTTAATTAAAAATTTAGTAAAATTATTAAAACTAACATAATAATTACCTTGATTTTATGAGTAGCATAATGCGTAGTAATTTTATGGTGCGAAATATTTCAATTGTATGAATATTAATTATTAGGCCTAATAAATCAAAGTGCAATTTTATCTCTCAAGCGAAAAAAAATTAGAAGATAAAATAGATATTTTTTTTTTGTTTCCCATGGTATTCTCCAACCCAACAGATTAAGGACTAATTTTATTTCGAACCCCCGACACATGCTTAAGCAAACGAGTGAGCTGACCACTCGATCAACCTAAGTTGGTTGATAAAATAGATACCTTAATCGATAGGAAATCAACGTTCTCTTTTTGTCTTTGGAATCAATTTAATTTGGTGGGTGCAATAAGTTCCTATCTGAAGCTAATTAATCAAGAACATGCAGAGATCAATCATATATACATGGGGTCAATAATCCTTTGTACAAATGTCAAAATAACCTCCATTAATTTATCAACATGCTTTGTTCTCGCTACTTGTGCATATATGTCTTATACCTTTCATAAAAGAAAACTAAAAAGTGCAGGTACTTTATTTTAGAACCATTCATCCATACCATTTGAACTAAGAAAACTTTACCGTGATATATATAGCACAATCTTAATTTTATTAGTTTCTATTTTGCATTTTTCAAAAAAGACATATATGTGTGAAAAAATACCGTATCCTCCACTAGTTTCTTGCACTTTGTTCTATAA
>NC_029788.2:130081801-130088156 GCF_000816755.2 Arachis ipaensis | reverse complement strand
TATCTTTCATGAAAAGTAAAAAAAAAAAAAAAAAAAGTGCAGCCACTTTTGAGGACCATTATACAAATAAATAAATGTGACTCAATAATATATTGTGCTTGTGAGCTAAGAAAAACATAATGAAAAAGAGAAAGCTTTAATTTTACCATGTTATATATAAGACATGCTTATTAATTTTGAATCTCATACATGTATACATAAGTATTAAACTACTAAGTACGCATATATATAGTATTGTATTAGTGAATAACTCGCACGAAAAATGTTCAGTACGGTCAAAAAAATATATTAATCGCACGAAAAATATTCATGTACAGAAATAAAAAAATACATTATTATTATACATATAGCATAATGTTAATCATTAATCAAATTAAATTAATATATGCAGATTTTTTCGTTAAACGGAAAATTAAAATAAAACTCTTAATAAAAGGTCATTGGTTCATCACCAAAAAAAAAGTGATTGGTTGACTCCTAAAAATAAATAAATATGAATATAAATGGTTAGAATCAAAATTGCCAAGTTGTATTATTAATTGAAAAAAAAAATAGTAAACTTGATGTATTTGTTACAATAGAAAACTACTAATAAAGAAAAATCAATGAAACTAAATGAAAATCCTGAGTATACTTAAAGTTGGTCCTGCTTTAATTGCATCAATTCAAGTTTTTTAGTATTTCTGATTGAATTAGAAAAGTATTTCTTATAGAATTCTGTTCGAAAGACCTCTCAAGGAATCGCAGCGTCGTCTGGCTGCAAAATACGTCGTGTTCCCTGCCACAAATACTGAGCCTCACCTTGCAGCTGATAAGTTTCAAATTCAACCTATAGCTCTTCAGGAACCTGTTGAGCCTGCAGTGCCCGTTCCATTGCTTGAATCCAATTGTCCGCATCAGTGGGATTTGAGGTTCTCCTGAAGGTCGGAGGGTAAACTTTCAGAAATGTTGCAAGCGTCATAGGGTCATCCTCATTATTATTGTTCCCGTGATTACCCTGGTTTATCTGATAACCCAGTGCCTTGACTGTCGCCTGCATAGCTACAGCCATAAAGTCTACTGGATTATTCCCTGTTGGGCCAGGACTAACGGTGCCTATCCTACCTCTACCTCGCCCATGACCGCGTCTGCGAGTCGACATCTGGTCCTCATATACACCAAACAAGTGATATTAAGTTGATCAGTCTCAATATCACAGGTCTAATGCTTTAAGTTCCAAATGCATGCTCACAAACGTTTATGCCATATATATCAGTCAGATATCCTAATAGCACATAGACACATATACAGAGAATGCACAGAAGCATAATCAGTTCGTCTTTCAGGCTCTATAGGAACGAACTGCTCTGATACCATAATGTAACACCCTACCATATTGAGCTTTACGCTTAAGTCGTAAAATAGAGGTGGTGTGGTATTACAACCTCTACAATATAATGTATACATATAATAGCAGAAAGATTATAATATACTAGGAGCCTTGAAGAGTAGATGAAATAAAAATCGCAAAATAAAAGCGCAACGCTCAAGAAACGAGTTAACTTGCGTGCTAAGAAAACTATAACTATCACACATAAGATAATAAAATTAAAGTAGGAATAGAGTGTCAAAGATACAAAATAACAAGCTCCTAACTCTGCCCGCGAAGTCAAGGCTGGTCGGAGAATATTTACACACACACACACACACACATATATATATATATATCCAAAACCCAAATGTACATAAACAAAATCCTGTCTCTCTATAAACCTCTAAGAGGATAAAAAAGAACAAGTTATGCAGAGAGAAAGCTAAGTACATATATATACATCACTGTACAACAAAATAACCCAGTAACCACTTCGCTTCAGGAGTCCAGACGCCTAATGAGATGCCTCTCGACCTGCATCTGAAAAACAACAACATAGTATGGGGGTGAGAACCAGAGGTTCTCAGTATGGTAAAGGTGCCACACACATAATATATAAGGTCTTGGGAATGACAGAGACAATCCTAGAATGCGAACACTCAGATTATAGAGCTTAAAGTATTAAACAGAAGACATAAAAGGTGGTTTTCTAATACTATCTAAGCCTAACTTAACTTAATCTTAAATCTAAGTCCCATATTGCCATTCCTCTATACCTCCATCTCCGTCAGCATTTCATAGACAAATAAACAGTTAAAAGCAAACACAAGAAGGTTACAAGTACTGCAGGTAGCAAATATACACTTAACATAGTAAATGCACTTAGGCAAACCCAGTTAGAGCACAAACAAGTAATTCAAGTAATATGCACATAATGCATGCCTGTCCTATGGCTAATGAGCTCATCTGTCGGTTATACAGCCAACCCGACAAGTTCAGTTTGCTAAACCATTGGACTGTCCCCTGACGTGCATCCCCATGAGTCTATGCATAGCTTTTCTCATATATATATCAAATCGCTCAATGGGGGTACCATTCCTGGGAATTTATAAGTGCCCGGTCACCCTTATGTCGTAGGGTCAACAGAGTATCGAGTTTTTAACCTGGTACACGTGGTGGTAAGCTGCGGTACTTTACCTAGGGAATCTCGTATCTCAGATCATTTAATCATTCAAGCCAAGTATCATACAATATCATTCATTTGATTATCAAGCCAAGTATTATACATGATCATCCGTAACATTTCATAATCAATTCATCACTTTTCAGCTTTACTTTACCTCTAAGTTATCCCCATTTCCTAACTTCATCTGACTATTAGGTTTAATACTTTTATTTATGACTAAAGGAATGAAAATAGAGGTTTAGAAGTCTGAAATACAATTTAAAATGCTGAAAATCATGTTTGCTAAAATAGGGGCCACGTGTACGCGTGGCTTACGCGTGGGCCATGCGTACGCATCGCCAAAACCCATGCCTCGCGTATGCGTGGGCCACGCGTACGTGTGGGCCATGCCTACGCGTGGACGTACGTTCTTTAAAAAAAATAATCAACCAGAAAGCTGCATTACCATGGAGTGTTCAGCTGTATAATCATATATTTTACACCAAAACTTCTGACAGGCATACCTCAATCATTTTAAATCGTTTTTCTTCCGTTCTTCGAACGGCATAAACTTCACGAATCCAATTTTTATTTAAAATAAGTTGGAATCAATTTAGGGTTCTCGAAGCAAAGTTATAGCTCACCGAAGTTTGGCCCAAAACCAAAGTTTTGCAATTTCCCCCAAACCTCATTTTCATTCTAAAAGTTTCATTCTATTCACTTACAAACCTACCAATTCAATACAACATACCCTTCATCAATCACCATAACAATCACCACAATAATCATATTTTCAAATCATCAACAAATTCATCAAATCACCACTAATTATCAAGCATCATCAATCATAAATTTACATCCTCAAATCTATAATCAACAAACTATTCAATTCACTAACTAGTTAACAAACACCAAACCAAAACCAACTAGTTAACAAGATGCTAAGCAATAATTATATACACATCCATTCCAACCTATCCTATGATCATCTAGTCTAAGTTTTCACAGAACATTATATATTAAATGTAAGAAACCTAAACCATACCTTGGCCGATTTTCTCGTAGTGATAAAGGCAACTTATTTAAAACAAACACAGCCCTTCCAAAGTTCAATAAACACTAGGCTCAACTTCCTCCAAGTTCCAATATTCACAATTTCAAGCTCCAATTATTTATTCATAACATAATATAGACACTTATAACACATATATACCCAATTTAATACTCAAAACATAAATTCAGTAAAATTAAAATAGAATTATAGTATCCTCACCTTACTCAAGCTTCACATAAGCAAGAGTAAACGTTTTCCTCAAGCTAATTGGATCCTAAAACATCAAAGAGTAAAGAAATTCAATATCTCCACTTAATTTTTTCAAAAATTGGGGAAGAAGAGGCTGAAGTGAATAAGAGGGTTACTTATGAAATTTTTCTAGTAGAAACATAGAGCTCGATGTGGTGGTCACGTGGCCGCAAACGGTGCAGCGATCGGAGCTCGGACGGAGGAGTTACGGCATTTTGAATTTTGCCGTAAGCGTTAGGGTTTCTTCATTCTTGTCCCCTGCTTGATGGCTTTTAGAGTTTTTGCTGAAATGGGGGAAGAGAGAACCTTGCTCACTTAAATGTGATGGGCCGGTTGGGCCCACGGACTCAGTTTGGGCCCAGTTCAACCAGTTCAGTCTATTCGGTTCAATCTTGGACCGATTTCTTCGAATTTAGTGTCAAAATTTTCGTTTCGATGAGTTCTATCCTAATTTAATATAATATTCTAATTTCAAATCTTCTCTATTAAAAACTAATTTATTAACTAATTATCTACTAATCCAACGGGATTTACACTAAACATGATGATTGTGACCTCGACATAATTCTGTATATATATATATATATGTATACCCACACGGCCACACATTAATTCCTCAACATTATATCCAATAACACCTTTAACATTATTTTAACTATTGAATGACATACTTTCAATTTGCAGAAAAATATTCAGTTAATTATAATATTTTTTATACTAAAAATGACTTAATTAAAAAGTTAAAAATAATTTAAAAACTTAACTAAAAAAAATGTATAAAAACCTAATTAATTATAAATTTTGTATAACTATAGAGATCAATATATAGAATAATTAAACCAAAAATTAATTATTAAGTCGTTATATCTGTTAGTTAATTACTTAATTAGTAACCATTCAATTCTATCTAGCTATCATCAATTAGTAGTACCAAAATATATGTATATTTATCTTTTAATTCACATTGATTATTCCTATTATGGGTTCATTCCTAACATATTCATAGTTAGATCTATAAAAAAATACAAATTCTAGGAATAGAATATCATTTGGTATTACAAATACTACTAACGGCGTCTTCCCTATCGCCTGTAGTTAAATAGTTATTAGATGAAAGTGTTGTTTCAACTTTCAAAAGCAAAACTTGTAATAAGTGGCAGCAAAGCACACATTATAATGAAGTAAACTTTTTTTTTTTTAATTTGCTTTATATATGATCCACAAGTTCTAAAGCTGCATGCAAATATCTCCACAAACTCTATAGATAGTTCCTACACCAGCTAGCAATAATAGCAGAAAAGGAACTTCATGCAACGCTAAAAAAAGTGACCAAATTGTCTCCTACCAAATGTGGTGAAAAATCTCTCATATCAATATCACAAGAGAGAAATAATGATATACCTGAAAAAAGAGAATGAATTCTTTTCATTTTTTTAAAATTATTTGGTAAATTGTAATTTCTTATTTTACACCCTTTAAATAGGATTAAGAAAAAATATATAAGAAAATATTGAATGACAAGAGATTACATTTTATCAAACAATTAAAAAAAATTGAAAGAATCTACTGAGTACTTAATATTACACATCTAATATTATAACTGTTAGAAACAAGAGACTAAACTGGAGAAAGGATTTGTGTGTATATTCAAGTTGTATAGAATGATATGATATAAAAGGGTATTTATAGGTACTAAGAGAATCGTAATAATAAAGACGTAATCTCCTACAATAAATATTCAGATATACTAACTCAAACTCCAACTTGAGTTTAAAACTTATTTAAAATAACGAAATAAAGAAAAAAAAACTACATAAACTGATAAAACGGGTGCAGACGGAACTGTCAGAAGGAATCGCAGACGGAACTGTCGCTAGTCTGAAGGAAGCGCAGACGGAACTGCCGCTATCTGAAGGAAGTGCAGACGGAACTGCCGGAAAGAAACGCAGACGTAACTGCCACAAGGAAACGCAGACGAAAACGCAGACAGAACTGACACGAGAAAACGCAGACGGAATTGCTACGAGAGAACGCAGACGAAACTACCACGAGAGAACGCAGACGAAACTGCCACGAAAGAACGCAGATGAAACTGCCGAAAGAGAGCGAAAACTATATGATTTCTTCATGAGAATAGGTAAGCAGCGAATGACAATGGTGTTTGATCATTCGACTCGAAAAAAACACAAGACAGAAAAAATAGGCTAGTCGGTGAGGTGAAAAAGCATCAAAGGAGTGACAAAAGGAAAAGAAGAATGGCATAGAAAAAAATACAAAAACTACGGTGATTTCACCGCAAGGAAAACAACTTATCCTCTTCAAAGAGGATATCATAGCTCTGATACCATGTTAGAAATAAGAGACTAAACTGAAGAAAGAATTTGTGTGTATATTAAGTGTATTCAAGTTATCTAGAATGAAAGATAAAAAATATAATATTCTTAAACAAGAGACTAATATTTAAGATAAAAAATTTTAAAATTCTTAAAAATATAATATTTAAAACTTAATTAGAAAAACAAAAATTCAAACTCTA
>NC_029788.2:130069676-130081762 GCF_000816755.2 Arachis ipaensis | reverse complement strand
TATCAGATATTTTAATTAATTTTAAAAACAAAAGATATATGTATAAAAATAATGTACATAAAAGTTAGGCAACGGATTCCTTACTCCCACTTTTGTGTGGGAGTATCATTAACCATAGAAAAAATATTTACAAATAGAACCCCATTTTTTTATTTTTGAAAGAATAAATAATTAAATATTTGCCTCTTAAATTTTGTTGTTTTCCACATTCATCCTATTTTTTTTAATCTGAATTTAAAAAAAAAAAGACCAGAGCTCTGCTAGGGTTTTTACCCCCTACCTATCAACGTCGTTCCTTGTTTCTCCCTCTCCGCAGTAGCTCACTCTCTGATCTTCTCTCTGTGTCGTGCTCTTCTCTGATCCTCTCCATCCACGCAGTTGATCGTTCTGTCTTGTACAGTGCTTGTTTTCTGATTCTCGACGCCGTAATACACCGCCACCGCCACCGCTGCCGCTACACTCGGTCCACCACTTCATTGTTTTCTGTCACCTCTTTGTTTCTCTACGACTCTAATCTCTGTTCTTTTCCCTCCACCTCTGTCTCTGCGACCTACTTCTTTAAGGTTCCATTTTATTTTATTTTACTTTATTTCCTTTTCTATGAAAATTTTATGTGAATTTGAATGCTCTTCGTTGCCAGAGTATGCCTTCTGAGAAGTGTGCAAATGTCAGTTAGAATAGATGTTGCATTGGTCCCATGATTATCCTCTGTATGCATGATTTGCATGGTTGTTTCTTTGAGAGAGTTTGGGGGGTTAGCAGGGAAAGTGTGTATTAGACAATGATGTAGGATTGGTTACAAATATAGAGCTGTGCATTTCTCAGTTATAGATTGATACATTTGGCAGCAAACTTTTTCAAGTGCTTATGATATATGTTTTTTTTATTAATCAATAGCTTCAAGTGTTGTTTCCTAAGACATCAAGCACAACCTTCAACGTCTTAAGTCTTAACTTGTTCTTCACTACATAATTGTGCTTGCCTAAGTGTTGTTTTCTCTTTGAAAGAGAAATCACCATTTGATATTTTGATTCCATTATTTTTCCTAGAAGCATGAGCATAGCCTTATAAGTCATAAATATAAATATGGCTGGGATAAATCCTCACATTAATATCGAAGAATCTGAAGTGAATATTGTCATTGTTTAAGACTACAAGAAAATCTTTGGAATATTGAGAAAGATTTAAATTTATAAGAACTCAAATAGAGTTCTGAATAGTGAAATATTAATCTATTGTAGCATTTGAATATAAATGATTTTAGTTAAATGATTGCTGCTTATATATAACAGGGAAGACTCCGTAAGGACATGCATGTTTCTATTGGATTATGAGTAAATTTCAGAGATTGTATCATTAGAAAGTCAATGATGTTTCCAATTATGCTGATTTTCTAGGTAAAGTAAAATAAAATAAGGATGACTGAGGGATTGATTTTATCTCATGATGTCTTTTGTGAAACTTATCAGTTTAAACTTTTAGAAATTTTTAAATTTCTTTGTGCCTTTGTCCATGTAGATAAGATAGAATTTAAAGCACAGCTAGTTCCTTTATTTTATATGTAAAGATGGAGCCTTTTTGTTCTTTGTTAATCATTCTCTGAATTTCTTTTTTAAGATTTAGACTTTAGTTATTGTATTATTATAAACCTTCCTTTTGAGAACTGATATGTGCTTTTCAGGAAAACACTAAATGATTTTTTCAGGTCAAACGCTGTGAAGGATGTTATGTACTATGGCTCATGTACATTACCAGTCAGAGGAAGCTTGATGATCGGCTTGCTGCCTATGTGTGTGTATGCTTGTTAGGATTTTTCTCATTTTTCTTTATTTGCTGTAGCACTTCATAGCCTTTACACCAAATTATTATTGTGGTGTCATAATGTCTTTGACATTGTAACTTCATAAATTGTTATATTGATTGAATGAAAGATAATATTTTGCCTAGATGCTTCAAATTCATATGTTAACATTTGGATGTTTCAAAATAAACTATCTTTAGATCTCCGTGAAGTATGAATAGATATTGTACATCATCATAGTTCAAGAGAATTTTTGTTGGTTTGACTAATAAGTTGCTGACATGATAGAATATAGAAAAATTAACCCCATGATTGCTTATATATACAATTGCAAAAATAATTTGGCAAGTTGTACTTCACTAAAGGAATTGGTCTTAATCTTGTTTTGGCAAGTAATTAATCATGTTAATTTCTAAATGCAACACAAACAACAAATTACAATAGCTTAGACAAAGTTATGTGCTAGAACTAAAATGCTATGAAAAATAAAGAATTACAACAAAAATACAATAACACATATGAGTTTCAATTAGAAAAGAGAGGAGAATGAAAATAAATATGCATTCAATATTACGTTTCTAAAATTTAAATATTTCTAGAGTTTAAACTAACAAATTTCACAAAAGGCATCATAAGATAAAATCAATTAAATCCTTTCAATTTGTCCAAAATTACACAAGCCAACATAATTTTCCTTGACTGCTCCATTGTTGTATACCAATATGGTGGGCAGATTTTGATCCAGATATTATATTGACAAATTTTGTTGCAAGATATCTTGTGGCCAATTCTTTAATGCATTGTATCAAAATCCCACATTCAGCAATGTTGTCAAAAATAAAGTATAACAGACTTCAGCAACTAGCACAAGAAGCATAACAATAAAATTAAACAAATTTGGATCACCCAAGTAATTTTTCTGAGATTGGAAACAATTAATCATATCTTTTTTTTAGATTTAATAGGATAGACAAATTTTTTTATTATGTATTTTTCATTTCTCTTATTGTGAATCACTTTTTCATTATCCTAGAAAGAACTTACTCATAATTATAATTAAACCTCAAAATCATTAGTGTTATTTATCTTATTTTTCTTCTTTATTTTTTAATGATGAGCTCTTCTTTATTAAAATAAAAAATAACATGTATAGTACATATTTCACAACTATACAAATATTTTACTTTCTATACAGCAGCACTTGCCCGGTTGTAAATCACTAAACCATTTAATATTGTATACCACTAAACCATTTACTTGCACAATTTCGTACAATTTCGTACTAGTAAACTACTATCATTCAGACAATCAAACCAAATCAATGAAAAATATAACTAGCCACATTACTAAGCACATTAATACCATAACTGCACAAGTATATGCAAATAATTTGAGTTTTGTATTTAATGAAATTGGAAACAAAACAGGAATTTATTGCTTCTAATTAGTCCAAACAAATAAGTAGAGCCTAGAATTGGCTCAATGAAACAGCGCATTATATATATATAGTTGTAATTGTAGCTGTAACAATATACAGTGCAATCTGAAAATATTATCATGTTGCCACTCCACAAACTTTTACCACGAAATCCAATGCAATGTATAAGATCAAAACTCAGAATGCCATTATTGGAAGTAGTCATGTAGACAACTCATGCAAATATCGATTACCTCTAATTGGTAAATCAAGAACCAAAATTATAAGCCTTCAATATAACCTTCACGCAATCAAATTGCCATGCTAAGCTCAGCAGTCAGCGGGGATCCAAGAATGATTCAGCAATCAACATTCAGGAATCAGGAACGTGTCTGTGTAGGTTTACAATTATTTAATGTACACTTAAGTGCCATTTGTTGAGTTTAAATGAAAATAACAATTAACACTTAATTCATGGCCTTTTTATATACTTTACTTAAAATAACTCTACCACATTTAAAAAGAAAAAAGAAAATCGAACTAAATGATACAAAAATAAATTACAGGTATTGAACGTGTTCCTAAAGGCCATATATTTACACTCAAAACATCATACATTTCCTAGAACTACAATTTCTACTTGCTTCTTCCTGTTTACATATGCAATCTGGCATGGAAACGTATAAAGAGAAGCACTAGACTTTTTCAACTCGATGCCCTTTGATCACTATGATGAAGCATGTCTTTCATTTGTTGTTTGAAAACTTTCCACATGCATAATTATGCATAAATTAAAACATCAAGTTATGAGAATGGAAATTATCGATATTGTAAGTAACTTAAGGATGGTTGGCAGCCTGGAAGAACAGTAACATCAACATTTATAGAAATAAGTGATAAATAACATCAAATTCGTTTTGAGACAAGCATCCAAATCAATAAAAGGATGAAATGTTATCTTCTAAACTGTGCCATTAGTCATAATAAGTTAATAGCCACTGGCTAAGCATTAGTGTGTCTTGAGAAAGGAGTTCTAATCTGCCTGAAAAGGATAAAATCAACCAAATGTGTACGCAGCAATTATTTTTAATAAATATTAATAAACCTCAACAAAAACATAAACATAACATTATCTATCTATAAAGCATTGCAGGAAAAAGCCAAGAATGAAGAACAAAGATTGTCCAATGTCTTCACATATCCAGAATAAAAGACAACCAGAAGCGTTACTCTAACCCATGGCAAGGTTGCATAAAATCAATGATAAACATTTAAAGATTATTACCATCATTGGAGTTAAAGAATGTATCTCTATTTAACAGTTTAAATTTTTGAAACATAATTTTAGAGTCTCTATCACTGAGTAGGATCTCATGAAGGAGCTTTTTAATCAATTATGTTCCTCTATTCAAATATACCTTTAAGGAAAAATAGTTCACATCAAGAAGGCATGCAAAGGCAATTACATTGCTAGAAGCAACAAGAAACTTCTAAAACCAATGCTAACCATAATGATAATTATTCAACCATCCCTGTTTCATCATATTATACTAAATGTATTACCAAACACATTTCCTTTAGTGTTCCTAGTGTTTTAGTAAAGGACCCTTTTTTCATGAAAAGGCAAGCCTTTCTATTCTAAAATAAAGAGATTAAAAAAATAAAATATTAAAATTCACTTCAGAGATGATAAATATTGAAAAAAATATAGTATAGTCACTGCTACTCAAACTTGGATTCACTGTCCTCTCCTTTTTACCTCTTAAATGCATGTATGTGAAGATCATGTTCTGGTTTCTACTTCTTGTCCACCCTTAATCTGCCATTGAAGTAAAGTAGTTATTTTATTTTCTTAAGCTCCAACTATTTAACAGAACTTAGTAAATGTCTTACAGTCATCTATCTTCTTAATCTAGGGGTAACTTATTTATCTCCTGAAGTTTTATTTTACTGAAAATTTCATGCATTTAAGATAAATGGCACATTTAAGAACAGAGTGATTTTATGTTTTTCCTTAAAATTTTCATAGAAAAGGAAATAAGTCAAATAAACATAAAATGGAACCTTAGAGGAGTAGGTCGCAAAGACAGAGGTTGAGGAAGAAGGACAAAGATCAGAGTCGTTAGTGAAGAATAGAGACAGAAAGGCGACAAAAACCAGTGAAATGGTGGACCCGAGTGTTGCGGTGCGGCGGCCGAACCCTGTTGCGGCGGAGGCGTGTTGCGGCGGCGACGATCAGAGAAAGAGCGAGACTGCGGATGGAGAGGATCATAGAGCAAGCAACAGTAAGTGAAAGAGGGGCAAAAACCCTAGTAGAGCAAGCACGGTGGAGAAGAGAACGAGTAACCGAGGAGGGAGAAAAAGAGAGAATGACGATGGTGATTGAAAGAGGATTGTTAGATTTTTCTCTCCCTTCTTTGAATTTGCAATCAAAAGGAAAAGGAGAAGAAATGTCTAATACAAATAAATTGAGGGGTCAATATTTAATTATGAATATTTTTTAAAATAAAAAAATGGGGTTCAATTTGTAAATATTTTTAGGTGGGTTAATGATACTCCCACAAAACAATAGGAGTAAGGAATCCATAGCCTAAAAGTTATGCCTATAACATTACTCTTATCCAAACCAAAGAGTTATAACTCAAATGACACAATCTTTTTATACTCACTTAGAAGCAACGGGTTCAAGTTTCACTCTTTAACTTTTGAAAAAAAAAATACTCTTATCCAAATTAAATAAATAAAGAAAAATAATGCAAATTAAAAAACAAATTGAACAAACCAAGTCAGAAAGCATGGTTGTTTTACTTTTTTTAAGTTATTACAATAATTTTTTATTATTAGTATTGTCTTATTGGAGATAATTCTATTCGAATATTTGAGATTTGCAGAAGTTATAGTCTTTCCACCACCAACTTTTTTTATTTAACAAATACATAAATATAGTAATAGTTGGTAAATAAATAGCACTAACTTTTTTTATACTAAAATACATCTTTTTTTTTTTCCGATCTAGAACTTCTCGCTCCATTAGTAGCAAAATGCACAAAAAAAGAAACCAATCTTGGGCAATAAAAAGGTTAGTAGTCTAACAAAGCTCATGGGCTTTTATAAGCCCATAATGGCAAACGTGACCAATTAGAAGCCCAAAATTTTAACCAAACAAAAGAAGCCCAAATATTAATATAGCCCTTTAGTAAGTAGAAAAATCCCTTTGACCCAAAAAAAAAAAAGAAAAACCCTAATAACCAGAACTGAAAAACCCTCTTTTCTTCTGCTTGCTCCTTCTCCAACTCGTTTCATCGCCATCGAACGCAGAGAAACCCGCCACCGCGAGTTCCAAGGTTCGTTTCTTCTTCCTTCGTCTTCGTTTCCACTATGGTTTTTTCATTTACCATTGAGATGGTTCTGTAAAATGAATGCAATGGAAATTAGGGAATCTGGGTCAGCTTGAAAATGTTAACTTTTTTGTGATTTTTGTTGTTGGGTACGTCACAGTTTTTTGCTGAAGCTAGAAGAGTAGTATAATGGGGAAGAAGAGAAAGCATAGTGAGACTGCAGCTGTGGCCGTTCCCAAAAAGGATGAAGCTGCTCCAGAGAGACCAGCAAGGACACTTTTGGGTTGGAAGGATAAGAGTGAAGTCAACGGTGATGATTCTCAAGTCAAGGATGTTGAACTTGATGATTCACCTATATTCAGGAACAAAGAGAAGGTTTTGGTCACTTGCTCTAGGCGTATCAATTTCAGGTACTACCACATGCCCTCCATGTGCTTGTAGAAAAGTTTCTATGATCAAAATGTTGAAGAAGATCTTTTTTTTTTCCCGGGAATTGTCTTTTTTTTATTAGTTTTTTTATAAATGATATGGAAACCAAATATTTGATTTTTAGGTACCGGCACTTGATGTTGAATGTGGTCTCGCTTTTGCCTCATTGTAAGAAGGACAACAAAGTTGAATCGAAGGAATCTAAAGGGGCCACATTGAATGAGCTTGTTGAGCTAAAAAATTGTTCCTCTTGTTTGTTTTTTGAGGTATTTATTTCACAAACGTTTTCATTACCAATCTGTTTAAATTAGGTTCCTTGTGGTTATGCTATGCTGCTGTTTGCTAGAAAAGTATATGGTTCGTGTCTATAGGGTTCTAAGTAGGTTTTTACTTTTTATTGGTCACATCATTCAGATGTAATATGCGATTGTGCAAAATTTTGCATTTTTATGACTTAATATAGGCAACTTGATGCATTCTGTTTACGGTCTTACTTCCCGTTTTCTATATATGAATTCCAGTGCAGGAAGGGAAAAGATCTTTATCTCTGGATGGCAAAATGCCCCAATGGTCCGTCTGTGAAATTTTTAGTTAGCGCTGGTAATGTATATTTTTCTTATCTCGTTTGATTATTTATATAGAGTTACATATATTACATGATGCTAATTTGCTCGCCATAATTGTTGTGTTCTGGACTCTGGGCTATGCACTTTGCTTTATGATTATTTGTGTTCTTCTATGTTCTTTTACTTTTCCGGTGCCGTTTTTCTTATCTCTGTTTTTTGTTCACTGGTTTCCAGTGCACACAATGGAGGAATTGAAATTAACTGGAAATCACCTAAAAGGTTCCCGCCCAATTTTGACATTTTCAACAAATTTTGAAAAAGATGCACATTGGAGACTCTTAAAGGAGATGTTATTACAGGTATTTGATTTGTTTCTTTCCTGTAAGTAGTATTTTTTTTATTGTCTATCTATTTTCAGCTGGAAGAAAGTTTTAAGAAATCTCCTAATAATTATTTCATATAAACACAAGGATTATTCTCAAAAAGTGTTTTACTTGCACCTTCAAGATGTATTTGTGATCTTATGGAGCAGTTGTCACAAATCTTCGAACATGCACTTTATTATTTCATACAGAAAAGTTTGATTACTGCTGACATACTCTTTCTTTCTTTTCTTCAGATATTTGAAACTCCAAAAGACCACAGAAAAGCTAAACCTTTCCATGATCACGTGTTTGTTTTCTCAATAGCTGATGACCATATATGGTTCCGGAACTACCAGGTTTGCCTTAAAATTATTTAAGATATTCCACTCGTTTAGTGTTTATCAGTTGACCACTGGATTAAGTCAGGAGAGAAAAGAAACTATACTCGATAAAGATGAACATGCCTTGCACATCATGTCACCACTTACCAATGCATTATTACAGGAATATAGTTTCCATGAATTTGATGGCATGATATATTGATCTAGTGATTATAATTTTCCATGTTTCCTAATGTATTGAGGTGTCTTAATAAGTTAAATGAGATAGAGGCATCATTTTCTTCATTTATATACGCATTAAACGAATGGTAGCTTGTGAGCATGATTTCCCTTTGCTTCCTGAGCCATGTTTCGCAAACTAAACTTTTCTTTTCCATGCAGATCGATGTTCCTCACAATGAGACAGACAAATTACCCCGAGGAGGCCTTGAACAAATGAATTTGGTTGAGGTCTGAAAATTTGTTTATTGTTATTTATGAATTGCTCTGTCAATTTATAATCTTCCTTTATTAACCCTTGTGCTCTAATTGCTTATTTAGGTTGGCCCGCGGTTCTGCTTGAACCCAATTAAGATATTTGGTGGCAGTTTTGGAGGGCCAACATTATATGCGAATCCATTCTACGTGTCACCAAATCAGGTACTAGCATGCTCTCCATCTATATTTTTTATAGCGAAAATAGTTCTATTGACACTGGTTATGTTCATGGCCTCACTGTATTGGTTTCTCGCAGGTTCGAGCATTGGAGAAACGGAAGAAGTCTGGGAAGTTTGCAAAGAAGGTCAAGGCAAAGACAAGGAGGAAAATGCATGAGATGTCTAATCCTCTGGAGCCCGATTTTACCATCACATTATAATCTAAAAACATAGGTGGGTGCCTTTTTGGTTCTGTAATTTTCATGCCATAAATTCTTATGGTTACTGCTTATTGAGCATCCTTAGATATATTTATGTCATGTAATTCACTAATTCTTATGTAAGATTTTGGTTTGATGAAAAATAACACTTTCAGTCAGAGGATTTTTTTTTTTTTTAATAATGAAGTAAAAGATTTGAGAAACTAATCAGACCTGAAGTTGTCAAGTTTAAACCCTAAACCCTGAACTGTAAAGTAAAGCCCCCGAAATAGTGTCCAACAAACTTGTGAATTGTGTAAATTTTGTTAGAAGGGCATGAAGAAATTTTAATTTTTTGGCCTCCCAAAAGTGGTTAAAGTATAATGTACTAGGAAAAGTAAAAGGAAAAATAAAAAGCATCAACAAATTGTACTTTTCAAATAATTTTCAGCTTAACCAACTTGGATTGGTCAAGTAGTGCGTGTATTTGTTTGTTTAAGTAAGTGTTAGGGTTTGAATTATGCTTTGTGTATGTAACAATTTATTGGTCAGTGACAAACCTTTAAATAAAGCTAAGTGGATTAGTCTTTGTCTTCCAATTAGGGGAATCTAGTGACTGAATCTAATTAATACATACTATGAAAGAAACAGTATCAGTTGGTAAAACTTTGGTGTAATACTTAGTTTTTGGTGTAATATTTAGTTATTGAATTTTATGGTATTTTATAAAACTATTGAGGCGAAACAATACATCCACGTATATACATTCACATATTGTATTGACAATATGTCCTCTGTGTATTGTATATTTTAATTAGCCCGAAAGCAACTCCCACAAATAATTTGAGAACACAAACACTATTTCTTTTATAAGTAGCAAATAATTTTTATATTTGACAAATAATGTATACATTTGATTTAAATAGTTGTGAGAATATTTAAATAATTATTTAGAGATTTATGAAAAAAATCGAACAAAATTCTATCTCTTGATTCATTTTTTACATTTTTTTAATATTTCAGTCATTAAAAAATTGAAAAAAAAAGTCATAAAAAATCACAATAATATATGTCTCTAATATCTGGTTCATTTTTTATGTTTTAAATTTTTTGAGAATTTGTTTGTTGTTCGTAATTTTAAAATTTGCTTTGTTAATATAAATTTTTGAGTACTACAGCTTAGCAAGTATGAATTATATTATGAACTTACAAATATGAAATATGTTCTATTCTATCTGTGAGCAACAAGTTGAGATTTTTTTTTTAAAGAATTATTATCTAGATTTGAAAAATCAAACATATTTACATAGAGTGATATTATTTGCATCTTAAAAGTGGACAAACTTGGGGAATATTGCACAGTTAAAAAATAAAACAAACCAAGAAAAACACTGGGAGTCTCAATTCCAACCATCGTTATCATCAAATGTTTTTTATTTTTTCTTCATTGGTGTTTATCAGGAATATCTACTTTGATATAAAAGCATCTTTACTCCAAAATCATGTGACTATGCAACATAAATTCCAAATATTAGCAATATCATACATAAACTAATATAAAAACTAAACTTGCAGTTTATTTAATTAACAAATGATAAAAATCAACACAAATTTCAAATCTTCTATGTAATGGAAAAAAAAAAAGCAAGAGAATTTTCCATAGCATTAAATCCAAGACATATATTCACTATGTCTTGCTGCTGCTGGTTTTCAAAGGAACAAAAACAATAAATAAAAAAAGGTATTATTGCTTGACACACATGAAGATACACTAATGATATGTGCAAAGGAATGATGAAGAACAAAAAATAACTAATCTTGATTGAAAAAAAGAATATCAAAATAAGTGCAAGAGATTGGACAAATTTCATAATACATGGCACTTCATAAAGTTAAAAGCTTCAATTAAAAAAAAAAAACCAAAATCCATTGACTCCTTAAGATGATCTATAAACCCAAAACTAAACAATTTCTATTTTTTCTAAGGTTCCATCAATGTGGACCCAAAAATAAAAATCCCATCAAGCTATAAGAACCTACAAGAATCCACTCATGGAAATCACTACCAACATGGTTAACATTCTTTAGGATTCCATATTATCATTTGATAATATATGTTGCTACTAGAATCTAAGTTTATTATATAAGCAAATAATAAGTGAATCTTAACCTTCAATCAAAAATATATCTGCCCTTTAGATTACCAATGAGACACCTAAATCATTAATTCTAATTTTTATTTTATGATTTGATCACATCACTCTTCTTATGGATTAATCACCTTTCTAGAAGAGTACTCCTTGGTTACCTCCTAAAGCCAATGTGTTATGAAAATAAATCATGGCCTAATGTAACTTGAGAAGAAACAGAACATATTCCAATTTTTAACTATCTAAACTAATAATTTTTTTTCCAAGTGGTTGGAACTTAATTAGATTTTGTTATGATTTCCTCACGACATTAATTAAATCCAAAACACTTTCCAATAAAATACTATGTATATTTATATATAAATACATATATTTATTAATTTATTTTTAATGTTATTTTATATTTTATACTAATAATTATTTTTTATGACTGATTTTAGTTTACTCTTACTCTCTTAGTATGATTATTTTCTAATTAAGACTTAGTCAGATAGAAACAACAACAGTAACTGGATTAGTGCTTGGTGGCCTTCCAATACAAAATTTCTTTACCTGATAGGTATGTTTGAAGGTCTTAAGGACCCTCAATCAACCACTCCCACTCAAATTATTTTAATTTAAAAAAAAAAAAAACCCACAAAGGATGTTTTGCTTTCTACTAACCCTAATCCACTTAGTGACCATTAAATTCCATCTTCTTTACATTTTCCATATGATCCAAATTAAAGTAAGACCAAATCCATTTTATGTTATTAGTCCACAGATTTTCATGCTAGACCCCCCTGATGGACCACATTAATGAATAAGTCAAACCACACCCAAAAAAAAAAAAAAATGGAGATAG
>NC_029788.2:130067623-130069346 GCF_000816755.2 Arachis ipaensis | reverse complement strand
AACTAATTACTTAAATAATTAAAGATTAAATAAAATTTTTTCAACCATGAAAAATTATTTTAGTCTTTAGATAAATAATAAAAAACTGAAAAAAACGTTTACTCTCAAATTTAATTAAGAAAAATGGATGTATCTTAATACTAATCCGAATAAACCAGTGATTTGTAGTAGTGGACTTTGCCAAAAGTTATCAGTATCTAAACATTTTCTTGAAATAAATCTAAATATTTCTCTAATAAAAAACACTTCATAATTAAAGTTGTCAAGTTGCTAACATATATTCTGCACAAAACAGAATATATTATGGCTAATCATTATTTGGATGAATAAAAACTGCACCGCCGTTTCATAAATACACAAAAATAATAAAATCTTCACGTTTTACCTGGTCTATTATTGTTATTTTTCCATTTGGATTTGTAATGTTATTATAATTATGAAATTTTTTAGGACCCTTAGTATTCTCTCAAATCTAAATAGAAAATTAGCTTAAAAATGCCACATTAATGTTTATATAAATATTTTGAAGACGTAAAAGTGAAGAATTTAACATTTCTTTAGATTTTTATAATGCATTGAGTTCTGAAGATTATGTTTATATAAATGTTTTGTTGTTAATGTGTTACGTTAATATTTTGTTTTTTTTTGTTGATTGTTGTTATGTAGATAAAACTCGCAATTTTGCTCGTATATGTAGATATATTTTACCTATAAAAAAGGGATTATTTCAAAGTGCTTTGACTTTGAAAATTTTTTTTTATATAATCTTATATAATAGATTGTGGCAATTTCAAACTGCTACAGTTTTTTAAAAGAACATATTTATCAAATAGCAATGGTTTATAGCCGCAGTAAATAGATTTATTGATTTTGTGGCAGTTGTACAAACGGTTTGTAAAAACTGCCGCAAAATCAAATGTTCACGCTCTAAACGGCTAAATCGTAATGTTTATAGAACCGTTGGCATGTCCTTGTAGTGATTTAACATTATCTCTCTTTTTCTTTGATCTCTTAAAAAGATTTTATTCTAATTTATCGGATTAATTACAATTTGCTTTATATATACAATAAAGGTAAATAGCAAAATAATTTTTAAATTAAATCCGACTAAATTATGTTTATTGTACGCATATTTTTTTCAAAAATATTATCATAGTTGTCTGTGTACTTTTATTTTTAATCTTGTCATCGTCTTTTTTTTTTCAATGTTATTGCTGTCATCATTTTCTTCTCTTCCTTCTTTTTTTTTTCTTTTCATTATTTTTTTTTCTCCTCCTCCTTTTCCTCCTCTTTTTTCTTCTTATTCTATTGTATATCTTCAGCAAAACAATTAAGGACAAAACTTTTGGTGTACAATACATAAATTTTAATACACAACACAAAAAATTTTAAAAATTATATTAACACACAACCAACAAAATATACATATTATACAAATTTTGATACACAATAATTTTAAAACATAGTACAAAAAATTTGGTATACAACATATAAATTTTTGAAAGAACACTTATAAAAAATATTGACATCTAATAACAAAATAAGTATATCATATAACTTTTTGTTGCATAACATACAAAGGTTTATTAATCTTTAAATCATAATACACAATTTTTTGACAGATCATATACCAATTAATAAAATTTATGTGTTATATGTGCAATTTTTTTTTATGTTATATTAATAAATTTTTATATTATCTAGCAAAATTTTATGTACTACA
>NC_029788.2:130058885-130067593 GCF_000816755.2 Arachis ipaensis | reverse complement strand
AGAAGTAGTAGAATACATAAAGAGTATATAAAATTAACCACAAAATATGAAGAAGGGGAAGTTAATTATTGATTTTGAAAAATCTTGTAAGCAAACATGGTTACCAAACATAACAATAATAGTAGGTAGTTAGTCAAGTTATTAGTTCGTTACCAAATATGATAACTTGTTAAGAAAAGTCTAGGGGCCAGTAACTTTGTTAAATTCTAGCCAGCATGTAATCAGCAAAGAAAAGTGAACCATTGGATGAAATCTCACACTAATCTCACACCATTAAAATCATTATTGATGGCTATTTAATGGCTACAAATCACAAAAGTTGCTGACCCTCTAGCATTCCTCAATTTACTATTAGCGTAAGGGGATGCTTCATACCATACGGCTAGAGAGCTATTTGATTTGGTTCCTGATAAGGTGAAAACTACGTGTTAGAATACCATGATTGCTGGTTATGGGAAGAAGGGTCACTTCCGGGAGGCTGAGGAAGTGTTTGAGCGGACACCGATAAAGGATTTGGTTTCTTACGATGTTAGCCGGGTATACCCAGAATGGTAAAATGCATCAAGCATTGCAGTTTTTTGAGAGGATGACCAACAAGAATGCAGTTTCATGGAACTTAATGATTGCTGGGTTTGTTAACTGTGGTGATCCTAGTTCTGCTGGCCAGTTGTTTGAAAAGATTCCAAATCCTAGTACTGTTAATTCTCGGGTTACGATGTTGTGTGGATTTGCAAGACACGATGTACCTTATCCGCGGGTACTCAATCCGACCTTACTCAATCCGCAACGGATAGGGTAGGGTGCGGGTAGGGTTCTCATGCAGGTCGGGTAGGGTGCGGGTTGAGTCTCAACTCTATCCGACCAACCCGCACTCTATATATGTTTATATTATATACTTATACAAAAACATGTTTTAAGTGGATATTGAATTAAATACCTCTCACTAAATGTAAAAGATCTTTAATCACTAAAAGAAAATTATTAATTGATAATTTAATATTCTTTTTTACATAAAAATCAGTTCTATTTTAAATTATCATCAAGTTATATAATAATATTGTATATTTTTTGTAACCCGCGGGTAGGATCGGGTACCCTCGGGTTAAGAGCGGGTAGGGTTAGGGTTGGGATATTCTCAACCCGCGGGTAGGATAGGGTTGAGTTTATATAAAAATCTCAACCCGCGGGTAGGGTTAGGGTTAGATCCAAACCCTACCCATTGCCACCCCTAATAAAATTATGTGTTAGGTACCAGATAAATGACACAACAAAATATAAAGATGAAAAATTAGAAATTTGTATAAAATATGAAAACAATTAAATAACTTTCTTTGAAAATTACAACTTCTTTCTATCACAAAGAGATTATAATAACACTCTCTCTTGACAAAAGAGAACACACTTATCTCTATCATATATAGGAAAAAACTACTCAAAAAAATATTATGTTATTCTATCTGGATGACTTGATTGAAATAAATTAAAAAAAAAAACTCAATTTATAGGTGAGTCTCTTCAATATGAATAATTTGTCAATTAGAGGTATATAATTTTTTGCTTTCTCGCTTGAACTACAACTTGAAAACAAATTCCTCCTAAATTGATAATTACATGAACTAATTGGGATATGTGACATATAATCCTGTTAGTTTTGGGTAATTAGAGTTTTTGTGGCCAAAAACTAGTTTTTGAACTTAACCCTCTAATCGGAATTGAATGACTACGAGAGTGGCGGTTAATGAAGGTTAGGGGAGGCTAAATCACTAAGAGATTAGGGTTTAGACATTTACAATTTGCCATGGAATGAATCATACATTGTTAAAATAGTTGGTAAGAAATTTTAATCCGAAAAGATAAACATCTCCGAAACCTTAATTGTTTTCTCATATTGTTTTTACGCCAAATCCTTAATTGCTTCCTTTACTTACTTATTTACTGTTTTATGCGTTCAACCATCAAAACCCTTTTCCATTCGCCTAACAAAGTCCAACTGGATAGCCATTGTTGCTTAGTCCAGCAATCCTCATGGGATCGACCCTCATTCACTTGAGGTATTACTTGAATGACTCAGTGCACTTGCTAATTAAGCTGTGCAAAAGCTCTTTTCCTACACCAAGTTTTTGGCGCCGTAGCCGGGGATTGTGTGTGATTCAAAACTACCAATTGTCTGGTTGCTTAGATTAGGTATTTTTATTAGTTTTTATTTATTTATTTATTTTCTAAAATTAGATTTATTAAGTTTTTTCGCATTATGGAGGCTAGGAAGCTTTTTAATAGTATACCTGGTAAAAACGTGGTCTCGTGGAATGTAATGATTGCAGCCTATCTCCAAGACTTGCAAATTAGTGAAGCTGTAAAGCTGTTCAAGGAAATGCCAGATAAAGATTTGTGTCATAGACTACAATAATTAATGGGTACAAATGCCCATCAAGAATGTAGTTTCGTGGAATACCATGATTTCCGGGTGTACTCTGGCAGGGAAGATGGATCGAGCAGCAGAGATCTTTCATTCCATGGAAGCAAGGAATATAGTTTCTTTGGAATTCTCTTATTGCAGGTTTTCTACAAAATAGCTTAGCTTATACTTGGAGAGTTTTGTTCTCACGATAGTTATTTTGAATAGTATGAATGATGTTCATTTTTTAACTCATAACCCATTGTATACATTGTACAAATATTCCATTAGCTCCCTAACGGGATTCGACCGAATTTATTAAGTTCTCGTCTCTCTAATTACTTTTTCTCTCCCTCTCTCTGTATATCGTCTCTTATCATTTGTGGTTTGTTTGAACTCTGAATTTAACGAAAACTGATCAAAATTGCTTAAATTATTGATGAGACCATTCTATTGAGAAAAAAAAAAATGCATAATGTATGTACAGACAAACTTAGAAATCAAGCGATCATGCATGCAATAGCCGTTACATCATACTTTCAGCTAGATCATTATTATTACTTAGAGCTAAAGAAGTGTTGAAAAAATTATTGATCAATAGAAAATAGTTTATTGGCTAGTTCATTGTTTATCATATATTAAATAATCATATATATAACATACACGTATCAACTTAAATACATATAAAATATTTAAAAAAAAAAAAAACTCTCATTATCTATTTATCTTATCACTGATTGATGATGTATCTTTCTACTAGCTAGAATGATATATAAAGTCATCATTTAATCCCCTCTTGAGTCAAAATCTTAAACCTCTTTCATAATGAAAAGAGTATATGTATTCTCTGGCAAGAGAGATTTATATGGAATGAAGAAAGGGAAAATTTTGCAACGACACGTTTATTGGGGCCCAACTATTGAATGAGCATTAATTAAGGATGCCCTTAAATATTAGTATATTTGATTTATGTTGGTTGCTTCATTCATATAACATGAATGGTTTCACATGTTGCCACCATCACACAATAAAATGTGATGCTTAAACAGTGAATACCAAACCACAAGTTATTTGTATGAAATGAGATCTACTGACCAAATTGGTATACTGGTATGTATGGTTTTGAAGGAGGGAGATGTAGTGGAGCTGAATTTTATTTTAGATAAGTTTGGTTTACCTGAATAGATAGTTTAAGATTTAAACATAGATATTTTATTGTATTTCGAGGATGAAAATTTTCATAAATGGAGTAGGATGTAAGACCCCAATTTTTTAAAAATTAAATAATTGACTATTTACAAATTATTATATTATATTGAGATATAATTTTTAAGAAAATTATTTTTAACAAAAATAATTAAATAAAATTTTATAATTATTGAAGTTTAATTTAATTATTATTTATTCTATTAAATTTAAAATATTTATAAAAAAATAATTTAATAAAACAAAAATTAAATTGATTTTTATTGTTGTTATTATTATTACTATTATTATTATTATTATTATTAGGGTAAAGTATATTTTTTGTCCCCAAAGTTTGATAAAAATTTTAAAAATACCTCTAAGTTTTATTTTGTTTCAATTTTGTTCCAAAAGTTTTCGATTTGCATCAAATATACCCTCAGAGGCTAAATTTTCAAAAAATTTAAGACTAATATAAGAATAATGCATGAAAATTATGCTTGATTTATTTGTGTTGATGGGTTGTTCTTATGAAATTGTTGTTGAATCGATCTTAAATTTTTTGAAAAATTATTCGTCAGGGGTATATTTGATGCAAATCGAAAACTTCTAGGACAAAATTGAAACAAAATAAAACTTAGGGATATTTTTAAAACTTTTGTCAAACTTTAAGAACAAAAAAATACTTTATCCTATTATTATTATTATTATTATTATTATTATTATTATTATTATTATTATTAAAGTTTAAAAAAAAAAAGAAAGAGAGCCGAGAGAGGGGAACGAAACCGTGACCCCACCAAGAGTTTTCGACTTCAATTCTTTGCGATCCGTAACTCAAATAAAAAATCTAATTCGGTAAAAGTGTCCGTATCCTCCTCTTTTATACGTTGGTGTTACTTTTGTCCGGTAGAAGTTGGCAGTGACGTAGCTCCTCTTCCTCTTGAGTTCGGCCAATTGGAGTTCTAGGAGGCACATATGTTTTTTTCTTTAGCAGCTCGGTCAGAAAATTTCTCCAAAATTTTTGTTGATTCTGATTTCATACGAAGGTAGGGATTTCATGTTGAAATTAACTGTTTTTAATTTATGAATGACATGGAAGTCTAGTGGATATTTGTAAATAATTTGCGATTGTTTGGAATGACTGGATGATAAGTTTGAATTGCATTTGTGACTGAATGTGATGAATATGTATTTGATTTGTTGGTATTGAACTAAGATTTGAAAATGATTTTTGATTTTGGAAATGTTTGAAAAGAGGTTGAGAATGGTTCGGTTGGGACCCGAAAATGGTGGCAAAGTTCGAGTTTTAGGGGAGATGCTGTCGAAATTTTATTATGAAACTTAAGACTTTGTTTGAAAAATTTAGAAAAAGGCTAGACTTGAAAAATTGTATTATTTGGCTTTTGATTTATTAAGAAAAGATTTACGTATGTGTTTGATTTATTAAGAAAAACTTTATGTTTTGAGTTTGACTGTCGTCCTCCTTAAAGTCTCGAGACCCTACCTTGAGATTTACTTAATAAATGATTCTTTTAAAGAGGTTTAAATCTGAAATGGTTTTGAAGTTGGGTTGGGAAAATCATGGTTAAGAAAGAACTGATTTTTGTATGAAAGAAGAACTTGTTGTAAGTAAAGTGGTTTCGGAGGTTTGGAAAGGTTATAAAGAGAGGTGTTGGTTTTAAATAAAAATGACTTGAATTCGGTTTATTAAGTAAATGGACATCTGTCACAGAAGAGTAGAGAACAACGACTGAAAAGATATTGAGTGTTGTTGGACATTAGTGCCAAGTGTCTAGTAGGACGGCGATATGTAACGCTCACTTGACACAATAGAGACGGCTCAGTGAGGACGGCGATACGTAACGCTCATTGGAGGCCATGGGCTTTATGTGTGAATGATTGTGCGGGAATGCCAGTGTGTATGAAATGGCTTCCAGGAGAAAGTGGCACATGCTTCAGCCGGAGAATTAGCGCCTGCAAGTACTTGCAGAGGTCATGTTCGGCATATTTCAGCTGGAGAATCAGCACCTGCAAGAAGTAAAAATTTGCAGAGGTTATGCCACTGGAATTCCTTATCTGACTTGCAAGTCGGATTGCGTCGGGTGCAGATCGAAACCGACAAATGAGATCATTACCTGCGACAGGACTAGACATGCATCATCATTATTTGCACATTTGCATTTGATTGTGTTTGCTTATCTTGTCTCTATGTGATTGTGTTGTTTGTCTTATTGCTATTTGTTTGTCTATTGATCTGTTTTCTGTACTATTAATTGGTGTATTGAGGTGACTGAGAACTGAGGTTGTGATTGAGATTTGTCTTAAGTTCGAAAAATTTAAAGAAGGTAATTAATTATATAAAGTAATAGTAAAAAGTATTTTCAAAAGGTTTGATAAAAATATAGTTTTATTGAGTAAAGTTAATTATTTGCATTTTATTTCATTACTCTTACGGCATTCCCATCCCCTACTGAGAACACGTGGTTTGTTCTCCCCCCAAAATCTTCCACCCTTTCAGTGACACAGGTTCGAAAACTCAGTTTAAAACGCGGGCGACTATTAGTCTTATTTGAGTTAAGTTTATGTGTTTAGTCGCTTTCCTAGAATTCTCTCGCCTTTGTTAGTTAAGAGTTAAGATTTTATTTTATACGGAGGGATAGAAGTTGTATCTGAGTTTCATTTGAATTCTTTTGTATGATATTTATTATTAATAATAACTATGTGACTAGTATTACTTGGAGATCTTTGATATATGATTTTAATTAATAGAAACAAATTTTTTTGGCTTTTTCCTGAAAATTGAAACGCTATTAAATAGTAAATACGGAAAACAGGTCAGTAATACCTCACCTTTTATACGATCATGACGTGCTAAAAATTAAAGTGTTACGATTGACATATAAAAGTAGTATTATTTTCACTCCTATAAATTTCACCTATAAACTTCAAAAATATATTAGAGAAAGATTTAACCTTTTAAATAAAGATTAGAAACCAAAACTAATAACTTTTATTCTAAAATTTTTCTAGCTCAATTTATTTTTACATTCAACCAAACATAAGTTATTCTTAAGAGGGAAATAAATTCATTATTACAGGGTATTTAAGTAAATTAAGAATACATAGTCGCAATTCCATCGTTTACATATCTAATGTAGTATTACTGTTGTATTGTACGTAATTTGTACTCTATAAATCCCACACTATCTCTATCTTCCACCGCATCCAAAAAAACACAAACTAAAATCCATTCTCAAAAAACAAAGATTACAAAAAAAATATATACACAGAGAGATATCAAAATAATTTTGTGAGAAAATTCAATTATCAAGAACATGAGAACTACTCCATCATCATCATCAAACAACTCAACAACTTCGGCAGATTCAATAAATGATTTCAGAAACTTCCATTCTCCAACTCCTTACTTGTTTGGTGGGTTAGCCCTCATGCTGCTACTCATAGCGATATCGCTGCTCATCCTAGCTTGTTCTTTCAGAAAGAGATATTCTTCTTCTTCTAATAATTCTTCAGCTTCTGGTGGCGACGAAGAAAATAATAATAATAATAATAATAATATATCAACAAAAATAGTGATGGATTTGGAGCCTAACATTGTTGTGATTATGGCCGGTGAGACTAACCCTACTTATTTGGCTAAACCGATTATTTCATCAGTAGCTACAACCACAGTCACAGCTGTAACCACCGCGAGTCACTCGGAAAACCAAACTCCTTTAAACTAAGTACTAGTTAGTAGTTACATAGATTAAACGATACCATGTATTAGCCAGTATAAAAAAAATATCATAATTGTTATTCATCTTGTAGGCTTCTTGTATTATCCTTTATGGTGCACTCTAATTTCTAGTCCATTATCATATATGTAAATTAAATTTTATGGTGTACTCTAATTTTCTAGTCAATTATCATATATGTACACCATTTTTGTAGGCTTCTTGTTGTTCTCATCAACTATATTAAAGAGTAACAATGTTTAGATGTTATTAATTAATTTCTTATATGTTTTATTTGTATTTTTTTTTTCTTTCTACTATATTTTTTTCTTTTTGAATTTTGGCTATTTTTTCCAATTTTTTTTGGATCGGATGGGGTAAATTAAATTTTATGATTCGTAATGAAAGATTGGTTGGACCAAGCAAATTACATGAGTTTTTAATTAATTATCCTCGCTGAAATATATAATAAACACATACAAAGAATAATATAGCTAGATATTATTAAATAAAATACTAATAGTATTAGCTAACTAGTTATAGTGGAACTAATTAATTATCCGTTTTTTGTGTATAGGTCTCTGTTTTTTAACAAACTTTAATTTTTAGTTTGAAGTTAAACAAACTCACAAATACACAATTAATTAAAGCTTGATATATAAAACTACTTTACTTACAATGCAATCAGAACTAAGTCTTATTAGCTTATTATTAATTAAATTTTGTTTATTAAACAAATGTTAATTTAATTTATACAGGACTCTGATTTCTACATATATAGACTTAAATGTGAAGTAACGTAAGCAAAAACCTCACATAATGCTACATAGCCCGCATAGAAGTAAAATGAAATTGAAAAGGGCCTCAAATGCGGTGGAAGATACGAGGGAGTTGTAGCAAAAGGAAGATGGGAGCGTTCTACCATTCAATTGAATAAAATATTATTGGAGATTGGTACCCTAATTAACAAGAGAAGTTCAATAAAAATGGGTCAATCTAGATGTTTCATCACTGAAGCTATATTTGGAAAGGAAAGTGAAATTGAGAGAGAAAGATATATTATATTTGGTTTAAAAGATATAAAAAATTAAAATTTTAGTTTCAATTTTTGATCATCTAAAAATTTGAAAATAATATCAAATTTTAATCTTTTTATCCGAGTTCTAATAACTGAAAACAATATTAAGGATAAGACAGAAAAAAATAAATTAAAAGACTCTTCATGCAAGTCTTTCCATATATTATAATATTTAACCATTTATAGAAAAAATTGAAATTAAGTTATATTAATACTACATGATAGAATAATGAAATAATAAATATAATTTTTCTTTTAACTAATGGTATCAGTTTTAAATCGTTTGCACAAATTAAATAACTGTGAGAAA
>NC_029788.2:130053010-130057690 GCF_000816755.2 Arachis ipaensis | reverse complement strand
CAATTTAAAATTTAGAATAAAAAATGTAGGGTTAGAATTTTAAATTTTGAGTTCGAATTGAGAATTGAGAATTTAAGATTTAAAATTTAGAATTTAAGATTAAAAAAAATAAAAAAATGACTAATATTATACCAAAACAAAACACTAGTTGATGATGATGGCATGTAGAAGCTATGCTTGTTTGCATAAGCACTTCTGATGATGACGTGTGAATGGGATTTGATAGTGATCAATGCTTATTTTCTTCTAAGTAATAAGAATATAGAACCTAATTGTCATCATCTATTATATTGTGTTGGTTAAGAAGTTTGAGTGCATGACCAATATTATTTCCTAAATTAAAGTTGGATAGAAAAAGATGTAACTAGTTACATAATAAGCATATTTTTCAAATTAAGACAACATACTTTAACATATATTTTCTTCCTTTGGTTGAAAATTTATTTCATTTAGTAGATAGATTAGTACAACAAGACGTGGCGTCTCGGAAGTGTGTATTCAATATATATATTCATTTGGAATTATTTATTAATTAATTGATGCAAATTAGTCTAAGGAAAATTCAAATAGTAGCAACAAAACTAGCAATCAACTCCACAACAATCTACATCATCTTCTTTTCGTAGTGGGAGACAGATGAGAAACATTATTATATTATTTAAATTTAAATTCGTGATGATTTCATTTCCAATGGTGACCACTATTCCAACTAGGTTTCACATTTTTCTCGCTGAGTTTGACATTGGTATTAATTATTTGATAATTAATTTGATGCGTGGACACTAAATCAAAACCAAAGTTGGTTGGTTTCTTTCTTATTTTTGATTCATTTGTGGCCGCATATATATAGATAGCCCTCAATAATCAAATCCAATGGGCTAGCTTAGACAATCAATGCATAAAATGATGATAATATCAAATGATTGTTTTAGTTTGTTTAAAACAAACTTAATTTATTCAAAATAGAATCAAATTTGTTAATTAGGGTAAATAAGTTCATTTTAGTAGGATAATTTTGTTATTATTTGTTTATTTTTATAGTTTTCATCTAAAATATGCAATTATTTATATATACGGAGCACTTACACTGCTATTACATGTTATTTATTAGAAGGGAAAGTATGAGGAGCTAATGGAATATTTGTACAATGTGTACAATAGAAGTTTATGGAGTATTAGAGATATAATTATTAGTGTTACCTTTTTTTATTAGCTAAAACTTTTGGGATGAGTGGTATCATGACATGGTATTAGAGCGATAGATCCGAAAGGTCAGTTTTTGGGAAGATGTTTATTATCCCTAGTACTCATATAGTTATTCTAGATAGCATGGAGGATGTACACATTGTACAAATAATCCATTGTCTCCTAGCGGAATCTTTATTAGAATTGAGATTTGTCTTACATCTTAGTTTTTGAGTTAAACCAATTTAATCAATTTCAATTTTAATAATATTGTTAGGTCATTTATTTACTAATGTGAAAAAAAATTTAATAAATATATAATAATGTACCAAAAAAAAAGTTTTAAATGTGAGATTTTTATTCATTTTGTGAGGAGAGAGAAACATGTGGGGCTTTTCAATAAATTAAAAAAAAATTCATTACAAAAGATGTTACCCTTGAAACATTTTTTTATTAATTAATTTGGAATAATTGAGATAGTATATATTTAAATTAACATATATTATCACTTATTACAAAGAACATAACATGCACAAAGAATATATTTCTTGCAAGACAGAAAGCTGTTCCATAATAATCTCCACATTGTCCTTCTTCAAATGTTTCTTTCTCATGACAATACTTCTTGCAACAACATATATATATAATACAAATTAGATATTCCAAAACATCTTTAGTAGTTGAAGCAAATATCATCTTTAAACAATATCACCATTTATAACATATATGTTTTATTGAGTGTCTGAATGTTATTGTATAATAGAGTGTGATAAAAGAATGATTTCATTGTAATTTTTCAACTGCATTAGGAATAGCTCCTACCTTTTTTTCATGTTTTCAAAATTAATATACAGCTTAATTGGGAAAATATTTATTTAAAAATTACTAAAACTATAAAACATTATTTGCACATCAATTAAAACTGTTCAAAAGTTAATGTAACATCTTTTATATCACTTACAAACAACATAATGAAAAAGAATACATAGGTATATATCTTTTTTGTTTTCCACAATGATAATGACTAAATATATAAATTAAGCAAGCAATGAAAGATTGTTTGAAAGAGAGCAGCATGAGCATATATAAATATACACTGTACTCACATCGCAATCAAATACACGTTTGATTTCAATGAATGAATTCCTTTCAATCTCAGGTGACTCATTATTCATATTCTTTTTTGCCATTAACACTACTCTTATTAGCTAATAAATCAAGTAAATATAATAATCCTATATAATCCATAGTTAATTGTTAGCAGAGACTAGTAGGGAAAATAAAGCATTCGAAATTCGTTTCCAAATTGGTTTCTCTGTGGGTTGGTGGACGCGACAACCGGGGTTCGCAAATTATAAATGTTGACATTACTACTTTTTTTTATTATTATTATGAGAAAAATTTAAAATAGTCTCTGACAATTACTTCGAAAGATGGCGAAGTTCTTGATAAAAAAAAAATCAACCCGACTCTTGGCAATTACTTCAAAGGGACAACCAGGCCTCTGTGCTAAAAAAAAGTCAATATTTTTTTTTTGCACAAGAGCTAATCAGTCCCAAAAAAAGATCAAAAGCCGAATTAGGTATTTTTTTTTTCTTAAAGGTCTCGTTGTCCTTTCGAGATAATTATCAGGGTCGGATAGAGTATTCACTCTATTATTATTTGGTGGCTACTCCAATGAAGATTTAATGATTGTCATCATGTGAAGATATATCATTTTGACCATTGGATGATAGATTGTAGGGCTTGATTTTATTTGAAGTAAAAGTGTTACCTTTATTTAAAGTGTTGCAAAATAAATAAGTTACACTTTTTAAACAAGAATCATCATGAGAAGATGTTTTTGACATCTTCATGGGAGTAGCTGCCTTATTATTTTCCATACAATAATGATAATTATTTGACAAGCATGAATGACTCAGATCCTATATCAAGTGGTGGCTGTGATGCCCTTTCAGGACATTATTTTTCTTCACCCCTTTATTCAACAACAATAAAATAATTTCCCACTCAAAATGTTGGATTTTATGGTAAAATAAAGTGGCTTTTTGAGATATGAGAAATTATTTTTTTTTTTTATTTCTCATGACCTCTTTTAAGTTAATGATTAATTTTTTACGAATTTAGACTCCGTTTAAGAGTTTGTCGTAAATTAATAAATTGTTACATATACAAGGCGAGATTCAAAATGTCGACACTTTCTTGAACGGACAAATAAATTAACAATTTGTTCGACCAACCCAAGTTAATTTATCTAGTAACTATTATTAGTAGTAAATAATAAATGAAGCACAGTCATTTTTAAAATTTTTGAAATTTTTGAAATATTAAAAATATTTATTTTAATTTAATTTCATACACAAAAAATAATGATGTTATAAAATTAAATGTTATCATAAGTCTTGCAAAGTAAATGAAATATACAATATATAAACATGATGACTAGATAGATGACAAGCATCTCATTCATGCACATACCTAGTCATACGTACGATATTATTGACCTAATTCAATATAATTTAATAGTAGGTTCTTATATATTGTATCGTTCATAATATAGTACCGATCCTAAGTTGTTCAAGTACATGTATCTGAATTTGAGAAGAAAAAGCAGTGCAAAAGAATAGAGAAAATATAACTATATAAGTAAGAAATGTAATGGATATTCCAAGGAATATTATTTCCAATAGTTACCATTTTATAAAAAATAAAAATAAATAAAAAAAATCTATACTCACTATAATAATAAAAAATATAATTATAAAAATAATAAAAAAATAAATTATATCTTTTATTAATATTTTTATATTATTTCAGTCAAAAAAATATAAAATATATAATTTAATATTTTAAATATAATATTTTTATTTATATTTTATCTATTAATTATAATTTTATGTCTTTATATCTGTATTTTAAATTTTTAATATCTCATATCTATAAATAAATGTAACAGACTCAAAGTAACCCTTAGCTTTATTCTAAAATTTAAAGGTTTAAGAATGACTTCAGCTCTATCATTCTTCATCAACAAACACCTAAATTTAAACTAATAATAAGTGCAGATATGACCTTAAATAATAATTATTATGAAGCTAGGGAACTGAGATGACAAGTATCTAATTCTTGTGTGTTCGTCTCAAGATAGAGAATGTATGTGTCATATATATGTATGTGTGTGTTCAGTAACCATTCGTGCGTGTAGATAATTTAATTTAAAGATATTTTGCTTTATTTCGTACTAAGAATCAAAGGGTTTTTATTTTAAAAATTATGAAAAATTAATATAAAAAAAACTTTATTTATTCTATCATAAACTAAATCAAGCTCAAGCATTTGCTTTTTTAAAAAAAACCCTGGTCATCAAGAGATAGCTAGATATAATTATATTTTAAAGTTAAATTAGTCAAATTTTTAGTATATAATAAAATTGTAACATTAATAGTAAAATATTAATAATAATAATAAAATAAAATAAAATAAAAAGCAGCTCAG
>NC_029788.2:130045972-130052997 GCF_000816755.2 Arachis ipaensis | reverse complement strand
TTTGTTTAAATTTTCAGAGAGAAAAAACTTTTTGTGAATAATAAGTACTTATATTTTTAGTTATATTTTTTGAGAAATATTATTTGTATACTAAAATCAGCCACTAAAATCAGTCACCAATGTATTTTTGTATAAATACATGTATAGTTTAATTTATTTTCATAATGTATTTGTATTCCAACATGTATTTTATACTGATGGCCGACTTTGGAGGCTGATTTTGGTGTACACATAACATAACCCATATTTTTTTTATTTCTAAAAAAATAGAAAAAGTTTCCATTTTATTTTATAACGTGATTCTCCTAAAGTTGAACCATGCACCTTATTATTATTATTATGGCAGTTAATAATTAGTGTTTTTTTTTATTTCTTAAACAAAGACAAATTTATACTTCAATTCCTATTTACACAAACTCATTTGCCAAAGATGAATATAGTGACAAATCGCTAGCAAGTTCTACTTATGTCAATTTGAGTTCCATGGTTGAGTTGACAATTTGATCATGACTCATATAAATTAAATCCTGTAGATTATGACTTATTATTAGTCTGAAAGTCACTCTTTTTGTAGCAAAATGATTGAAAAGTCCATTTTAATAATTAGATCAAACAAAAAATAGAGCAAGGTTTTTTAATTTCAATCTCTTTCTACCTACGAAGTACGGACATTTCGCTGAATTGTCGTATTCGGGTGTCGAACACATTTCGGACACGACACTCACCGACACTCGTCCGACAATCATGTCTTAATAAAAAATAAAAAATATTCTCCGGACACACTTGGACACACCTAAATACCATCACGTGTCAGTGTGTCCAGTCTTGTTCTTAACATATATTCTTAAAATAAATTTAGATATATATAGTATATATTATTATAAATTAAAATAAAAAAATATTTTAAATACTTAATATAATTAAAATAAGACATTAAAAATTATTAAAAAATTAATTTATATTTTAATATCAATAAAATATTAAAATATCATTACGATTTATCTAAAGATACTTTATATTTTATATGTATGCGTGTCTCCATATCTTATAAAATTTTAAAATGTACGTATCAACGTGTTCCGTGTCGTATCGTGTTCCGTGTCGTATCGTGTCCCGTGTCCGTGTGGGTGCCGGTGGATCGTAGCTTTCTACACTTCTCAATCCTGATATTGATTCCTGACCAATCTAGAGGCCTCTTTAACAAATAATAAGATTTTTATGCCTCGTGTCATATTTTGGTTAGATAAAATAACTGTTTCCAAATAGTGTTTAAATATATATTATGTTTTTTAATTAATGTAGTAATGGGATATGATGAAAAAGAAATAAGAGAATAGTAAGTACTATTTCATAGTGCATATCTAATGTTAGGCACTTTTTTTCCATTATTATTATTATTTCAAAACATTACAACGTGCACAAAATATCTTTGACACAAATAGTAAAAAAATAGACTCAAAATATACTTTAATTTTGGTTGAATGATTGATGCTTATCGTAAATAAGTGTTTTCTATTAAAAACAAAGGTCAATGGTTAATTAAAATATTTCTTAATCAAGAAAGAAATTATGTGCGAATCAATTCAGTGTATTCGAAAGATCAAATTAAAGTCTTAAATTAAATTATATTAAATTAATTATTTTGCAAATTAGATGATGACATGTCATAAAATAATTTAAGTAATCATGTGTCATTATCTAAATGACTAATCTTACTTAAATTGTGTTTTATAATGAGAGAGAAATTTCAATAAACATGTTTAAAATGTCTTTTTTTTTAAAATGTTTGTTATTAACTAAAATTTAATACATATAATTAATTAAACTATATTATTTTTGTCAAAATTAGATCAGACAAATTGATTTAGTCAAAAAATCGGTAAACAAAACCTTAAATCGATTTAAATTAATATTCTTTTTTATAAAAAATGACTACAATAACCTTATTATAGAAAATGCCAAATCAATTTATCTGATCTAATTTTGATAAAAATAACATAATTTAATTAATTATATATATTGAATTTTAATTATTTAAAAATATCTTTAAAAAAAAATGTTTTAAGCGTCTTTATCTAAGTGCCTTCCTTATAATTAAACCAATAATTATTTGAGACATATGAGTTTTCAAAAATTAAATCTTTCAAAAATTATTTTAAAGAAAGAAACAAGTACAATGTGTTGCAATTGACATCATTTGCATGAAGCATCTAGGCAAGCACAAAAAAGTATAATATAATCTTGCTTGAAAGCCAAAAGGGTACTTTTGTAAATCAAGGTGTATAAATTGCACTATAAATTCCCCCAACCACCACCTCACCCCATTTCAAAGCCACATAGAAAGAGAGATTAAGAAAGAAATTAAGAGAGAGATTAAGAGAGAAAGAAAGATATGAGGCCATTAAGGAGTGAATCATCATCATCATCATCATCATCAACATCATCACCACTAACCAATGGAATCAAAGTGTGGAAATCTCCAATTCCATATCTCTTTGGAGGCTTAGCTCTAATGCTACTTCTTATTTCTATAGCATTGGTCATCCTTGTTTGTTCTTATAGAAAGCATTCATCAAATTCTCAATCATCATCTGAAGAAGAAGAAGAAGAAAACAACAACATGAAACAACAATCAACAATGATGTCAAAGAACATGTCTGAGCCTGAGTTACTTGTCATCATGGCTGGCCAAAACAAACCAACCTACCTTGCCAAACCAATCATCTCTTCTTCTATTTCTTATTCTTTTTCTTTACCATTATGCACATGTGAATCTCAACCAACTTCAATTACCACAATTACCCCTTCTTCATCAAGTCCATCAAACTAGTCATGAACAACCAACTGCAATTGCAGTCGCAATATTATTGTCAGTATGATGTAGGACACATTATTATGTCTACATCGTGGTGACGATTGCGACTGTAATTGCAATTTAAAACCGTGTCAAAAGACAAAAAATCAATAGATTAATAATGTTCTTTTGATATAGGTAGAAGCTATAGTAAGAAAAATTTTGGTATATGTAGATAGAGAGTTATTAGTAGTTGATGAATTCCTTTTTTCATATTTCAGTGATTTTGTTGAGCACTGAATATGAATACCGGAATGATTATTATTATTATCATTTGTGATGAGTTGGTTCTTATAATTGATCACGGAAATGTTTGGTAACTAAAGAAAATCAGCTAAAAATAGTCATAACATAACTTGTCTTATTTAACATTCATTAATTGTTGCGATAATTAATTAATGCTAAATAAGGCAAGTTTTTGCTGTTTTTTTTTGTCTACCTAGCATTATCCAATTGATCACGGCTTGTTCGTTCTTCAACTAATTAATTAATTGATGCATTAATTAATTACAGATGTTGCTATGCTAATTATGCTTATTATTATTCATCTAAGTAACCTTGATTATGAAATATAGAATTGAATGGATGATAATATGGGAAATTAAACAAGAAATTAAATTAAGCAAAAGAACAAAGCAACACTACCTATTAGTACCTAACTACCAAAGCACTGTTTTTTTTTTTTATATTCTTTTTTTTTTCTTTGGATTTGCTATCTTTGAGTCATGGCATGGAATTTCATTCTGTTTAACATAGTCCGTGCATTATTAAAAAAGGGTATAAATTGGCATGTCACTCAAGAAAAAAAAAAAAGAAAGAAAAAGAAAGAGAGAAAGAAGAAGAAGGGTAATTTTATCTATTTCCTAAACTTGATTTCATTTCCACCTTCTACTTTTTTGTGTTTCGATTTAGCATATGATACCATTTGTTGTTCTTTTAGTTCGAGAGAATGTCATGACAAAAGACGAATCCATGAAAGCTAGAAAAACTATACTAATAATAATCTTAGACAAAGAAGCTGCACAGGAAAAATTGAAGTTTTACGTAAAATAAAAAATAAATAAATTAAGTATGTAAAACGTAAAATTTTAATAAAATTTAAATTTTAAAATTGTTAGATCTAGTATAAATTTTGTAAAATTAATTAATTCATTTAAAATTATAATTTAAAATAGTGTAAGAGTTAAGTCGAGATTCTAACTATTATATTAACCAACAAAAATACAAATAATATTATAATGCTCCTTCATGGAAAGATGAACATGCTAAATATAAAATCAAGAGATAAAAAAGAGAGAATAAATATTAGGTGGTTGGATGAAGCAAAAAATAATAATAATAAATAATAATAATCACCGGCTACCATTTAAGCCAAAAGTTAAATGAAAGTGAGTAGGCACTAAAGAAAGTGGAATTGGATAGAAGGGCATCTAGGCATGTGAAGGTGGGAACCCTCTCTCCTTTTATGTTTTTAGGCAATGCTTTTTTACTTTCTAAGTGCCATCAAGTTTTTGACATTAATCTTCAAGTAGGGCAGCGGCGAAACGTAGTTGTTTTTCTTCCCCCTCATTTAAAAAAGTGCTTTTTAGTACCAAAAAAAAATAAAGTGCTTAATTTTTTTTTCTTTTTTAGGTTAATTACCTGATTTCTGGTTGTTAATTTGTGAAATGTGATGCGGCGGGTTGGAGTAGCATTAAAAGGAGCCACTATATATTAGGTCAATGGATGGTCCACTACACTTGAAGCCTAATATTTATAGAAAAGTATAGGTAAACGATGAAAATATTAAACAATGTAAACAATAGATATATTGGATGTTTATTTTATTAGTGTACGGATGATTATTTTAATATTAAAATTTAGAGGATTAATTTGGAGGTGTAGTATATTTTTATTTGATTGTTCAACAAAATTATTGTCTCCCTAGTATTTTCCAATATTTATATGTGAGGTTAGTTTTAAACTAATCTCTAAAATNNNTTTATATCTGTATTTTTATATTATATATTTTTCTTAATATATCTTTCATTATATATAATTCATAAAAAATAATTGTTTTTATTATTTCTAAAATTTGAATTCAAAACTTCTTAGTTAAATTATAAGTTGCTTGTTATCTCAACAAACTTCTTTTTATTACTTTTACATATTAATGAATCAATAGACATGTCAATATGATTTGTAAAGGAATGAAATTAGGTTAATTATTATTAAATTTATAACTTCTATTGTATGTAAAGTCCACAATTTTAATTTAAAAATTAAGGTAATTACACCGTTTTTTTCTCATTTTACTAATATTTTTCATTTTAGAGGAATTTAAATGAATATAAATAGTCAAATACACAAGTTGCTTTGGATTATTAAATTATTCTAAATACTTAATTTAAAATGTTTAAATGCTAATGAAATTTATAAAGACTTATTCGTTTTAATTGGATTTTTGCCCCACTAAAATATATTCATATTTTTTATTTTTACATTTAATTAATTAATATATAGTCACAAAATTTATCCCTGTTAACCGTTTAACTTCTTTTGAGTAGACTTTTTTTGAATTTAAGAAGGATTTATTAACAAAATAGTTCTGAAATGATTAATATTCTAAGCTTATATCTTTCTATGACTAAAATAGGATTTCGCTTAATAATAAATTAATAATATAAGGCAAACAATTAAAAAGCTATATACATTATTGTTTTAACTTTTAAGTGATTGAAAATTTTATTAGGTGCTAGTTTTTCAAGGTGCCTGTAGCTACTAGCTAGCTACGGTAACAATCAATATCAATAATCAATATATGCTAAAGAATATTCTAAGTATAATAAAACAGTTGTATAATTTCTAATTGAATTTTATCCAATTAATTATAATAATTGATTAGTAATTTAATGTTGTTATTAATCTTTCAGTTCTTACATACATGATGGGGAAAGTTTGTGAAGTAATTACTTTTCTGATAGAAGGAGAAAACTTTAGCAAACTATTTTAGTCAGTTCTAACATATAATTTAAAATGGGAAATCAAGAAAAAGGAGGAATTTAAAGTAAGCTAGCTAATTAGTAGATTAGAGAACCGGATCCCAGAATTTATATCTTTGAATTAGATTTAATTAAGCACCTTAGAATTGAAATCTTTTAGTTAAACGTATTTTAAAATAAAAACATAAGAACTAAACTGATAAATGATAATATCATAGAAGCACATTGCCATAGTTATGGGTAGATACATCATATGGAGGTGCAAATTGCCGTAGTTATGGTCTTATGGATAGATTCATAGATAGTTAGATACAAAAGCAAAATATGAATTGAAAAATTTGAATGTCAAGAATGGGATTCGAACCCATGCCCTTTCGGACCAGTACCTGAAACTGGCGCCTTAGACCAACTCGGCCATCTTGACCTTATTGATAGTGCGTTTTCACTTTATTTTATTTATAATATTATTATTAAAATGCATAATTTTTTGCCTTCAAAATTCAGTGAAAGCTATGACACGTAGTTATACAAAAAATATTCCTGTGTTGTGTCATAGGGTCATCATAGCTCTGTTACAAAATTATTCCTCTTTTTGATCCGTTACAAAATTATTCTTTATTCTATTTGGTATTGGAACGGGCCAAAAGCCCAACTCAAATGCCTGGATTTTTTCATATGCTGAATTTAATCGTATTTGGGCTCATTCTTAAAATGGTGCAAATGTGACCAAATTCCTCTCAGATAGAGTGGCATATAGCCTGACCAAAAAAACAAAAAAAAAAGAGTGGCATATAGGAACCGCTTCCATAGTATTGTATATTAAATAGATTATTATTAATTAACAAAAAAAAGGATTATTATTATTATTTTTATTAATACGACCCACTCCGAGACCCCCAGCGTGTTCTAATCTGAACCACACAAAAATAAATGGAAGTTGAAAAGCAGAGAGAAAGAGTAGATAAGCCCAAGGGTGAAGGAAATAGTGGTGGATTTCAACCATAATCATGGTCATGGCTTCTTCATCAACCATATTGCCGTCATCACTGATCGCGGGAACAACCCTTTCAATTAAATCACCAAACAAGCAACTGTTGTTCCTTCCAAATGGTTATAATAAGAGGTTACAAAAGAAGAGAGTTTCCTTCACTGTCACAGCAGCCAAGCCCCCTGCTGGTGTAAGCGCTTCT
>NC_029788.2:130039122-130045583 GCF_000816755.2 Arachis ipaensis | reverse complement strand
AGAAGACTTTTTTTTTTATATTGTATTTTGATTTTTAGAGAAAAAAAAAAGTTACATTATCATAATAGGACGATAATATAAATTATAGACTAAAGTACTCTTAATCTCTAATCTAAACTAAATTCTAATTCCTTTCCTAACATTTGCAATGTATAAGTCATGTTTTTGTTTTTAACATTTACAACGTCTTATTTTTATTTCACATTTTATTTTGTCCTGTTTTAGGACTATAATCAAAATTAAAAAAATTCTCTTCCAAAAATACTTTTTTTTCTCTATTGTTATCCTGTTTCTGTTATTATTTTGTCTCTTTTACTCTCAAATTACTACAATAGTCATTATGATCACTACAATTATAATTTTGTCGCTATCTAGTAAAAAATCATAATGGAAGAAGCGATATTTTCAAAAGAAAAAATTTTAAGTTTGACCAAAAAACTAAATTAGGTCGAAATAAAACGTTTGGAATAATAATAGGATGTTTCAAACATTATAAATAAAATTAGGATTTAGTTCAAATATTAGAAACTAAAACAATTTTTTATCCAAAATTATAATATATTTTTAGATTTTTTCTCTCACCTTTAACATTTTTCATTCTAACTACACTATTGATTGCATAACTAAAGCATTTTTGCTAAGTTGGATTATTATGAAATGTTGGTATATATATGTTGCAGATAATAAACAAGGGAATACTTCAAGTCATTGGAGTTGATGTTGGCAAAGGCCTTGATATTCCTCTCTGAACATTTATGAAAAACTTTTGTCAAAGTCAATTTTTTCACTTTATTTTCGTGTTCTCTACAATCAATTTTCATAGTGATTTGTTATTTGGTACTACACGTTTCAAAATTATGGGATAAAATATGAATTCAAAAGTAAGAATGTCAAGAATGAGATTTTTTTTTTTGTCAGTGAATTGGACAACCTCAATTCTAGGTATTTCAGGTAGATCGGACAACCTCCGATCCTAGGTACAACACACACCCACACGTTCTTCACATACTTACCATTTTTTCTTCTTGAATTGCTATTGGTAGAAGTTGAGCCCGAGACCTTTGAGATGGGGAGGAGACGAAATGCCATGTGAGTTAAGACTCGTTGGCGTAAGAATGGGATTCAAGCCCATGTTGTGTCATAGGGTTATCATAGCTTTGTTACAAAAAATTACTCTATTTTTTTGGTATTGGAACGGGCCAAAAGCCCAACTCAAATGCCTGGATTTTTTCATATCCTGAATTTAATCGTATTTGGGTTCATTCTTAAATAGTTTGGGATAATATTGGGCTTCAAAATCCACAACCCTAGAAATTGTAATTGAAAAAAAATGTGGTACTAATCCATCTGACCAAAAAAAAAGAAAAAAAATGTGGTAAAAAATGTGAAGAGTATGTGGATATGTTGTGTATCTAGGATTGGAGTTTGTCTAATCCATTAGGGTACCTAGAATTGGGGTTGTCCAATCCACTGATTAAAAAAAAAAAAAAACAAAAACAAAAACATATAAAGATTTTAATAGTAATTTAGCTTTTGTTACTACTAATTTGCTTCTGCTATGGTCAGTTAATTTTGTTTAAAGACTCAAGGGTTGACATTAATTAATGTAGAGAACGAGTTAAAGGTAAAAAAATTCATATCAACATCATATCGTCTAATTTCATTATTATTGTTGCTTGCATGAAAATATTTTGTTGTTGTTCAATTCGAATAATTCAAAGCAAAAAAGAGAAGCTATAAATTGATGTTGCCTTTTGAAATTTGAAGAATTATTGTTTAGGATAAATGGCCTTGACCAATTTTATTGTCGTTTATACTTTAAAAAACCACTTCTATCTTCTTCCTTTTTTGTCATGGTTTTGTTTGTATTGTTAATTTGTTATAATGCTATTAGTTGATTGATTCCATTGCAAAGTCGTTATTTATAGTTGTTCTTTACAGCTTTCATCAACTACTCAAATTAAAGTACTTCTGAAATAAACATTTCATGATTTTGGAAGCATTATTATAGTTGACTATTAGATGAGTTGTTAAACTTATTATACTCTTTTTAAGAGAGAATTGTCATTCAAACTTTGAAGAAAATAACTACTCAAACGTCGTTTTATTTTTATATAATCTAAAAAAATAAGTATAGAAAATTAACTTTGAATTAGTTAGTGATAACTAATTTTTTATTCTAAAATTATTTTTTAGCTCTTATTTTTTGGAAAATTTATGATTTAGAATTTAGGATTTAAAATTTAAGATTAAAAAAAATTTCCTGATATTGACTGAAAAAGATTTATTTTCTAATTGGACGCCATTAGCTTGTTTTAGTTTAATTAAATAAACGAACTCTTATATTATATACCATTGTATTTTTTTTTATTATTGATTTATTTATTTTTGAAATTTTGGCAAAATAAATAGGACAACTAACATGGTTTATGGGGTGAGGCAGCTTAATTGTCTAAGCAAGAATTGTGATTATTATTATTACATTCAAAGGATATGGAGCTAGGTACCTTATAAAGCCAAAAGATGGTTCAATTCAAGAAGAATAATGATTGATTACTCTTACATTGTGCTTGCTCAAAAGTTAAGGAAAAGGAAAATTATTGAGTCAAATCTAGTTGAGGACTACTTAATGCAAAGATCAAATCTTCAATTGCTTCGCCTATACTTTATTAACCTACATACATTCACCCTCTCTCTACTCCACTTCCTATATTATTACTTGTAACATAAATTAAATTTAATGCACTGCTCTTCTTATTACCGTTACTTGTCCAATAAAATAAATTAAAAAGGTTTCCTTTTGTATGTCTGTAATTCTATTAGTAGCAAGTTTAATTAAGTGATGTTAAAAATTTGAAACCAAGCTTATTTTGCTCATTGATTATTTTTAACTAAAAAATAATAAGTAAATGATCAAATTAATTTTCGAAAGATTATTTATTTTTTAAATTAGTCTTGGAAAGATATCAAATTCACCCTTTAAATATTTTAAATTAGTTATTTTAGTCATTTTGTCACTTCCGTTACTAATAGTGTCAAAATTTGTTGATATAACACGTTAAGTGACATCGCAATACACACCTAGTACTCTTAATTAGTGGCTAACATGATAAGTTTATGAAATTAGATCAAATCAACCACAAATTGAGGGAATCCAATACCTCAAGTTCTCTCTCCAATTAGGTTTTGATTTGATCTAATTTGAAATTAGATCAAATCAACCCCAAATTGAAGGATTCCAATACCTCAAGTTCTCCTCCCAATTAGGTTTTGATTTGATCTAATTTCAAATTAGATCAAATTAACTCCAAATTGAGGGATTCCAATGCCTCAAGTTTTTTCCCCAATTAGGTTTTGATTTGATCTAATTAATTTTATAAACTTATCATGCTAATAGTCAATTAAAATTTCTATTCGTGTTTTATAGTATCACTTAACGTGTCACATTAATAAATTTTGGTACCGTTAATAAAGAAAATGATAGAAGGACTAACGCGATTAATTTTAAACCTTTGAGGACGAATTTGATTAAAAAAAATCTTCTAGAGATTAATTTGAAGAACGAATGATCTTTCAGAGACAAATTAGGCCATTTATCCAAAAAATAACCTATGTCTCACTTATGAATTAGGGTTAAGTACGATTTTGGTCTCTAAGGTATAGGTAAAAAAAAATTTTGGTCCCTAACTTTTTTTGCATACAAAATCGTCCCTAAGGTTTAAAACCAAGTTTTAAAATCATACTTTTTACGTAAATATTAAAATTTTAAACCAAATTACCCATAACAAAAAAATTATAAAATAAAAAAAAGAGAAAGAGAGTGTTTCTGCTCCTGTGAAGGGGAAGAAAAGAAAAAGAAGGAGAAAGGGAAGAAGAAGAAGCTATTTACGATCCACCTTTACTTCCGCTTCTACTGCCACCTCCGTATGATTTTGGTCCTTAGGGTAAAGACGATTTTAAAACCAAGTTAAATCTTAAGGACGATTTTATATACAAAAAAAAAAGTTGGGAACAAAAAAAATTTTCAATCTATATTTTAGAGACCAAAATCGTACTTAACCATATGAATTATGATCAAAACTAAACCACAAAAAATATACCCAAATTATTTTTATGCTGACAAAAATGCTTCTAAATTTTATTGTTAAAACAAATATTTTTAAACTATTAAAAAATGTGATAAAAATGTTTTTTTTCTGTTAATATAAAACATCTTAGTTCACAAAGGGTGTATTTTTGACATATTTTTATTAATTATTTGAGAATATTTTTGTTAATAATAAAATTTAAAAAATTTTCTATCAATAATAAAATAATTCTGGTGTATTTTGGTAGTTTACCCTAATTATGTTCAAGCTAGGACTTATGATTAAATTATATAGTTGTTGAATAAAATAAATGTATTTATCCTTTTACAGGAAAAGGCACCAGAATAATTCACTAACCGGTAATTGATATTAAAAACAAAGAGGTTTTGTAAAACTCAGAGAAATAATACGAACTAATTAATATAATACATTAATGGTAGATTAGCAACTCAAGTTAACATACATGTGATTATAATAAATATTTGACAAAAAAAGATGCTTTATTTTGATGAATTTAGTTCCCTGTCTCATAGGATTAAATGCCAAACTTAGTAGGCTTTTCAAGGGTGGTCTAACTTTGTGGTTAGCATGATCACATCCCACCTAAACAAAGTTTAGCCAACAACCCTTTACCAACAATGACCTGCCATCATATAATAATATTCATATTAATTATCATTATCATTAACATATGTATACACACAAAGTTTGTAGACCAACCAATCTATATTATATTAAATTAAAAACAAAAAAGAATTATTTAATTTTTAACTAAATTATAAAAAAATATTTGTGTTGTTTAAATTAGTGAATAATTGAATAAGTGCATTCTTGTTTTTGTGATGATCAAGAAAATGAAATTAATTCATTAGGTTGATGAGTTTAATTTTGATTCTTGAACCTTCTCATCCAAGAAGATACTCCTTTATTTATTTATTTATTTTTATATTTAAGATACAGAGAATAGAACATACATTAATATTAACAAACACATGTACTTGAAAAAGAAATAGATTAGCCTGTTTACTATAGACAAGACAAAGAATTTTTTTTGATGCAATCATAGACACATGCATAACACAAAGTTAAAAATAAAAAAAAATAAAAAAAAGTGGCACTGCTATAATTAATAGCATATTCAAGGACCATGATTTTACATTCTTTTTCTAGTTGTCAACCTTGTGCAATGTCCAACTGTATTATATGCAAAATTAAATTAAGAGAATAGGACAAATAGATCCTGACCTTTTGTCCCGCGGATATTTTCGTCCTTGACCATTGAAAAATACTTTTAAGTTTCTAATCTTCACAAAACTTGGACGGATCAGTCCATCCGTCCAAATGCCTCCGTCAGAGACTGATCCGTCCAAATGTCTAATTTAAAAGTATTTTTCAATGGTCAAGAACAAAAATGTCTGCGGCACAAAAAATCAGGGACATATTTATTCTTTTCTCATAAATTAAATTAGAGAGTTTAATTTTGATATAAATATATTTTATTTTTCTAATTAACATGACAACGACAGAGGTTAAAAACAATTATTATTTATAGATACGTTTTATGACCAAAGACTGCAAGCCCCAACATTCCTTTTGTTTATTTCATGCTCCCAATTTTTTTTTTTTTTCATTTTTTATAATTTTCTTTTTATAAGGAACCTTCCTGGTTCCTCCCTTGAATTTAAGCCTTTTGGAGCAAAGTGCTATGCATCTACCACATTTTTTTTTTTTCATTACCACCCTTTTGGACCCTTTAACTTTTGAAGCTCTATCTATTAATGTAAGTTTATAGTTCTATCTTCATTATTCTTATTATGCTATAGTTCTATCTATCTATCTTCTCATATTCATATTTTTTTTTTCTATTTAGATATAATTATTATTATGGATTCATATAAACAAATATGGGGTGGTGGAGCTGAAGGATGTAGCAGTAGTGAATCTGGTTGGACTATGTATATTGAATCTCCAATGCAAGAAGATGAGGATTATGATGTTGGGTGCAGCAATGTTGAGAATGTTTATGATCATCATCATAATCATGATTATGTTAGTAATAGTAATAATAAAAATAATAATAATAATAGGAGAAAAGGAAAGAAAGTTGATGAAGAAGAGAGTGATGATTCAATGGCTTCAGATGCTTCCTCTGGTCCAATTCATTACAACAACAACAACAACAACACATTTTCCAAGAAAGATAAACATCAAGATCATCATCATCATCACCATGGAAGCAAGAAGAAGAATTCAAGCAAACAAGAGAAGAAACGTGTTGACAACAACAGAAGTAAAAAATGAGTATTCTTATTCTATTCTATTCTATTCTTTTTTTTTATTATTATTATTATCTTTTTTTTTTCTTTGTATATG
>NC_029788.2:130031442-130039105 GCF_000816755.2 Arachis ipaensis | reverse complement strand
ATGCTGGGATTTTATTGAACCATGCATCCTCAAAATTTGAATTTGTTTGTATGGAAAAGAAGAAGAAAAGAAAAATTGAATTTGTTGATTTGTTACTTACTCACACATCTACCTCAAAAAATATTATCTTCTAACATTTTTAAGTTTTGTTATCATAAAGTTTTAGATTTTCAGTATTATTATTTGTAGTGAAAATAGGACATTTTCTAATGTTGTTCAAGAACATGATAACACTTTTCCAGCAATAGAATTGATGGTTTCAACTTGAAATATCAGAGTTCCAAGAATGATAGATGCTATGGATTAGGATAACTAGGCGAATTAGTTGGTTATTAAGATTAGTTAGTGATTACTTAAGATATAAATAAAGTCTAATAATCAATGTAACTTAAGTTGAGTTGAGTTGAATAGTTAATTTCAGGAATTTTTTGTAGAGTTAATAATCAAATTGGAGATATTGTATGATAAGAATAACCCTGAAAGATTTTGTTTAATCTTTTTAGTAACACCATCTTCAGATTTTTATTGAATCTTATTAGTTTGAAAATAATGGAAATGTTCATGCCAACTGTGAAGAGTATGTCATGTCATCCATCAAGAAAGTGACACGAAAATGACAGTTAATTCTTATTCGATTGTGTAGGGTTGGTTACATGAATCAAACGAATGTAAAATTTTTAAAACTATAGGGCTAGAAGTTTAAAAAAAAAAATCTATACAAAGTTAACTGCTGCTAGAATCTTCAACACAAGACTTCAAAATACATTTATTGATTAGTATACGTAAAGGTCTTATTGAGTTGGGAGATAGAAGGAACAAGAAAAATGACACATAAAAATAATTGTTTTCTTTTAAAAACAATTAAAAAAAGAAGTTAGAGATGTGGCCAAAAGATTCTGGATAACAAGAACACAAGGGAAGAAAAAACTTCAAAAGAAAAAATTGTATATTTTTCTATGAATAACTTAGGCAATAATAATTGGGGTGTGTCATGTGGTATTTGTGCTTCCAAATTGCAAATGGCATGAAATGGGGCATATGCTTTGCTGGAAAGAGGGTAAGTTTTTTTTATAATTAAAAAAAAAAGTTTCATGGGAATGACAACTATGTTATGCAATAAAAAGGTATTATGATTTGTTTCAGTGACAGGGCATTGGGGTGGTTTGGTTGGTTATGGTCTTTATGTTAATTTGTGAATGTGTTTGTGTGAGAGAGAAAGTGATAATAAAACTTTGTAATGTAAAGGAATGAATGAATGAAATGAATGAATGAATGAATGGGACAGAAGATGCAACAGCAAGGCATTGCTAAGTTTCAGGCTGTATGATTGACATAAAAACATGATGCCACCACATAGACTTTCAAAAGAATCATACAAAAAGGTCACACACTCCTCACTTCTATATATATATCTATATATAAAGTAAGCATCCAATTTTTTAAGTTCTTGAATGATCCATGTGATATTAACTTTCTTTCTGAAATTAATATCAGAGATGTTTTTGAAGATCTTTTTTATTTAAAAAAATGACAAATTCATCTGTCACCATTTGATTGAAAGCATGTAAATTATTAGATTACTGTCACTATTATTAGATTAATCACAGAAAATTTAATGGAAGTTTTGCTGGAATTAGGATTGAACTGCTTAGTTTCATTAGGTGTTATGGAAAATAGGTAGTCTTATGTAAAAAAATTTTTAATTTTATACAATATCTCCCAATCCGACAAGTTAATGAATAATCAGTCTAATCTGCTGCAAATATGAGTTTTATTTAAAGGTCTGTTGTTGGCTAATATGTTGCTACATACACAAGGCGAAATTTGAACCTTTTACAAGTGGACGAGTGAGTTGACCACTCGATCAACGCGAGTTCATTATCTTATAGGGATCTTAACAAAATGTCATGACAAGAAATTATTTGTTGAAGCAAAATGATATGAGCCAATGCCTTTAAGCCAAAAAAAGCAAACCATCATAGGCTTTTCTCAATTATTGAGCTCAAATAATTTGGCACTAGAAACCATTACAGGGCTTCTCAATCTTAATCATACAGCATATTATTGGCAATAAAAGATCTCAAAGAAAATTTAACAAATATCAAGTAGGTCAATACCAACAAAAAGATAACAGACAAGGATGTAAAGAAAGAAAATAAAGAAGGTGTGAAGATATTATTACATATGAAAGGAAAAAAACAAATCATAGTTTTGTTTTTCCTGAAAGAAAAGCTAACTCATACAGGGACTGAGTGACTTAAAACCTGTAGTGGTTGGTAGGGCCTGAAAATGATGCAACAGATTCACAAATAGCAAGGCTCAAACTAAGAAAAGAACAGATAAATTAATACTCTCTCTGTTCCAAAGTAACTGTAAATTTGGAATTTGGAGTTAGGACGAATTAGTAGATTAAGAAGTCAATATATTTAGACATGATATGTTGATTTTTCAATGGATTAACAGTTATTTTGATACAAATATAGTAAAAGAAAAGTATGTACTTTGTTTTCTTTAAAGAGCAACAGATTCCATAAGTTACTTTTGTTCTAACCAGAACTAACAAAAGGAGTTAAGTGGAGAAATTGGGAAACAAAAGTTGTTCATCTACTTTCTTACCTTAGCAAGGTACCAACAAAAAACAAAAAATGTTTGTCATCCTCCAATGAGAAGTTCCAACTTCCAAAATGTATGCAAGATGCAACTCCCATTACCAGTGAAAAATAAGGTGTAATCCTTTCATTCCTTGTTGATAGTTGTTTTGATATCTTTTAACTTTCATAAAACGATGTATCTACATACATTGAGTTATGAAAGCATAAAAAAAAAATATATCAAAACGACGATCAATGAGAAAGGAAGGCAGTAAAAATTGCACTGTCGATTCGTAAATTAATGAATGACAAATTTTTACCATTCACTTTCATCTGGGGTTGGGTGCAGATATGCAAAAGATGTTTGACTAAGAACTAAGAAATAGGCAGGGATAGAATGAAAACAATAAAAGTTTTTGATCCGCTGCTTTATAATATCTTCAACATATTTTGACTAAACTCTTTTACATTGTAAGCAAATCATAGATTAAATCCAAATAAGTAAATTGTTAAATGAAAAGTAACTTCCAACAGGGAACATCTTATTGAAATGTGAAAATTACAAAGGCACCATGAAATGGAAAATTTTGAACCAAGCTAACTGCATGATCAGCAAAGATGCAAGAATCTTTGGAAGACCAAAATCCAAGCAATTCATAAATGGATATATATAATTCGGGGGTAAAAAATCACCACATTGTAGCAGATATTTATGCTCAGCTCAGCACAAAGTCTTGAGCACAAAACAGTACATTTATTAGAAATTCCGATTGGTCCAAATACAGTAATCTAAATTTTTGATTGCTTGGCAAGCTTGAACCATTCGGTATGGTACGATCCCTCTATATCGATCCTTTCATACGTATGAGCACCAAAGTAGTCACGTTGGGCTTGCACCAAATTAGCCGGCAATCTTTCCCTTCTGTAAGTGTCAAAGTAAGCAAGACTAGCAGACATACCTGGGGTGCTGATACCAGAATTGATGGCAAGGCAAACAACTCTCCTCCAGGCAGATTGGCGATCAATTATTTCCTTTGCAAACTCAGGATCAACAAGAAGGTTTGCCAGATTGGGGTTCCTGTCGTAAGCCTTCTTGATTCTGTCAAGGAATATTGCTCTAATGATGCAACCTCCTTTCCAAATCCGGGCCAGTTCACCCAACTTCAAATCCCATCCTTTTTCGATACTCTTTGCACGAATCAAATTCATTCCCTGAGCATAGCTACAGATTTTGGCCGCATAAAGTGCTTTCCTAACATCATCGATCAACTGCTGCTTGTCTACGGATTGATCAGCCAAGATATCGCCAAAACCAGCTGATTTGAAGACCTTAGCAGCTTCAACTCTCTCTTCCTTTAACCCGCTAAGGAACCTAGCATCCAAAGAAGATTCAATAGTGGGAGCAGCTACTGATAACTCGGCAGCTTGCTGAACAGTCCACTTACCGGTACCCTTCATGCCGGTTTTGTCAAGAACCTTGTCAACAAGATATCCATCTCCTTTATCATCCTTAATTCCAAATATATCAGCAGTGATTTCGATAAGGAAACTCAGAAGTTCTCCCTTGTTCCATTCTGCAAAGACATTGTGTAGCTCCTCATTTGACAACTTTCCAACTGACTTCAGTACATCATAAGCCTCCGCAATCAGCTGCATGTCACCATACTCAATTCCATTATGGATCATCTTCACGAAATTTCCAGATCCACCTTTGCCAACATATGTAACACAAGGTCCACTGTCAGGGACTTGAGCTGCCACCTTGAGAAGAATGTCTTCTATGTATTTGAAAGCCTCAAACGAACCACCAGGCATCAAAGATGGACCATTGCGAGCACCCTCCTCACCACCTGAAACTCCCATCCCAAGATAAAGAAGTCCTAATTCAGCCACTGCTTTCTCTCTTCTTTCAGTGTTCTCGTACCACTCATTACCACCATCAATAATACAATCACCCTTTTCCAAATAGGTAGATAGAGTCTTAATGGTCTGGTCAACAGGTGCGCCGGCCTTAACAAGCATTATTATCACCCTTGGTTTTTGAATGGAGTTAACAAAAGCTTCAGGGTCATGGTATCCATAAACCGGAAGATTTCCTTCATGTTTTGCTCGTTCAACGGTCTCATCTACCTTCGATGTGGTTCGGTTGTAAACAGAGATGGGAAAGCCTTTCTCGGCAATATTGAGAGCAAGATTCTGGCCCATGACAGCCAGTCCAGCAAGACCTATTCTTGTTTTCGGTTGAGCCATAATGAACTTCCTGTTCAATGGTTGATAAGGATAATGCATATGAGAATTAAAGTAGGAAGGTTCTGGAGGAAAACAAAAAGCTGTAAACTACAATCACAGAATACTGCAAGCATATAAAAAACTTTCAGCTTTATGAATGTTGGACTCAAGATGCCATCAATAAGTAAAACTTCTACCAAGTTCAATAGGAAGTATAATGAACTTGAACATGTTCCAAGAATGAAGACTATGATACTGTCGAAATGTGATCACTAATCAAACAAGGAAGACCAATAAACTTGATCATCACACTATCTAAACATTGGAGTAATGTTACCCAACAGATTGAGTTCTTAGGTTTCCCAGTCGAATTCCCTGTCGAATGTCGATCAAATGTAAAATTAGCATCCCAACTACCAAACAAGATTTATAGTTTCCTAGATTTGCAGTTTCTGCCTCGAAATTCACAGGCATGCAACTTTTACAGGATCTCACATTCCAGTTATCTTATTTTTCCAAAAATGTTACAACACAAACAGCATAACCCCAAAACCATACTCCCTCTAGCTCAAATTAATTGTCAATTTTGTCTTTTGTACATTCATACATCAATATATCTGGATTGAATTTGTATCTAAAAACATTAATTAGATTTATGAATGTACCGAAGAAGGTTAAAATGACAGTTATTGTGAACCGAAACTACTATCAACTGTATTTACTACTACATGCAGAGCAGTATCAGCAAGATCAAGGTTCAACAAAATAATCTTCATCCCACAACTAAGTAGTGTTATCAATCAGTAAGAAAATACAGCACAGCACAGCACACAGTCCTAAATTATCATCAACACTATGATCAAAACCAAGAACAAGACCAATAAATTCGGTAATTCGGTAAAAGTAAGAAAAATTGCAAATTGAAATTCTGGGCAAGCAAATTAAGTCCATGATAAAGCACCAAAAGCAGAAAAATGGATCCCCAAATACAAGAAATAAGAACATAAAAAAGGGAACTTGAAAGTGCAGACCTGAAACTGGAGTCAAATTACAGAGAAAGAGAGATCTGGGTATGAAAAAGAACAGATTAAAAGAGAAGGGTAGGTGAACTATATATAAATATAAGAGAGGGAAAAGTTACCAATGAAAAAAAAATGATTTTTTTAATTTAATTTTAATAATTCGGAGGTTGAAATAGAATCGATGACGGCTTAAGAGAAGAGACCAACAACCACCAACCAACTTTTTAAGCGGGTCAAATTTGTTTTCTAACAAATGCGAAGGGAGGATTAGGTGAAATGTGATCAGAGGGAATGAACACCGTTGATTAATTGCTTTTTCTTTGTAATTTGATTAAATTATTATTTTTTATTGCTTCTATTTTTTTTAAGAAATAAACTTTGTGCTATATGAGAGAAAAATGTCTAACAATTTTTTTTTAAATATCTTTTAATCGAACAAGTCAAAAATAAATTCATCACAGATTAAAATTTTATTTAAAAGATATGCTATTCGTTAATGAGTTACTATATAAAAAATAATAAAATTTAAACTCTTTACATTTAATTAGGTAAACGAACAAATATTTTATTCTTTTAAATTAAATAATAAAAAATACACATAAAAGTGAAAAAGTTCAAAGGTGTAATTAAAATTTTAAAATATTTGTTACTCCTCCTAGATCATAATCATAGTGTTTTCTACTTTTTTTTTATTTTTAGAGAAAATATCACCTGAAACCAAGATTTTTGTTTTATAAGCAATTTGAGTTAAATTAATAATTATATTACTAGTTTATTTAAGTAAATCTCGAAAATTTAAATACTAATTTATTTAAATAAATATCAAGAATTTAAATTTTATTTTGTGTATATAATAATTCATTGGTTCTTAGCCAAAAGAATATCGTTAAAAAAAATGTTTTATATACTAAAAACAAAGATATTTTTTTTTACTTTAAATATTTTTGGACAAGTTTTTCGTACTTGTTGGAACATCTAGTAACTTATTTATGGCTTTGATGTTTTTGTCGAATGTCTGTTATTGACTATTTTCTATAGTTCAAACTTGGGTCATGATCAGGCCCAATATATAAGAGATCTAGACTAGAATAAATGGATTAACTGTATCGGTCAAAAATAAAAAAATCAAATTTAGTTGATTTAGTAGTTAGCTCATTAGTTTGTTTAAGCAAATGTTAAAGGTTTGAATTCTACTTTGTGGGTGGAATGGAGCTTACTTGTTTAAGAGGGTCACTCACTTTGTGCCTCTGCAGTATCTGAGGGATTAGTCATTAGGCTTCCGGCCTGATGGATACCCTGGTGCAAACAAAAAAAAAGGTTTGAATCCCGTATTATACATGCAATAATTTATTGGCCAATAACAAATCCTTAAATAGATTTCTGATTCGCGACAAATTAGTCATTGACCCGTCAGATTCACAGATACCGTAGGAAAATAAATGAAAGAAAAAAGAAATAAATATGCTTCTGTTGTTCTTTACTTCTTTCCCATTTTAGCATTCACATTTGAAGTCAATTGATAATGAAATGAAATCAGCATGATGGATTAATTACGACAGAAAAACAAAAATCGAAAGAAAGATTTAAATATTTTTCACTAAAGAAAAAAAAAAGCCAAAGAATGTTCTAAATATTGTTAAGAAGGTTAAAATGAAAATTTGACTTTTTTATGAACATGTATAAAAACAAAAATTCTATTAAAACTTTTTATTAGTATTATTCTTATAAATCTGGTTAAGAATATTTGCTAAGGTGTTATCTAAATTTTTTTTATTAACAGATAAAAATTTTAAAATTTCTAATATTTTATAATATATTTCT
>NC_029788.2:130023633-130030805 GCF_000816755.2 Arachis ipaensis | reverse complement strand
GTTCTTAATACTATTAACAAGTGTCATATTCGCAAAGCCATGTTCTTTGAGTATTAATAATTAATCGCTTTAGGATTTGCACCTATTTTATATTGGTGCACCGATCGACCAGGTCCATTCAATTATGTTAAGCTCAGCTAATTTATTGAATGATATTCAACACAAATTTTGTCCCCATACATGCATGATTTTTTGTTTTCTTTTGGGGGTGTCTACATGCATGTAATGAAATTAAAAATGTTAAAGTATACTTAACAAAACATATACTAATGTTTTTTTAGTTAATACTTAATACTAGCAATTAGTACCCTGAATTGATCTGAATAATATGCAATTTTTCATTTGCCACACTCATGTTCTATATCCAAAGTTCAAAGTAGTTGCTCAGAGATTTAAGAGTGCTTATAGATAAGGTAGAGAAAATAGAAATTTTATGTAAAATATAAAAAATAAATTAAGAATGAAATAAAATTGTAATAAGATTTAAATTGTAAAATTATTAGATTTAGTATAAAATTTATAAAATTAATTTACTCATTTAAATTGTAATATCGAAAAATTTTAAAAGATAAATCGAAATTTTAATAATTCTATTTTGTTTATTAAAAAAGTTGACGATTCTGGTGATACTATAATTTAAAATCTCAAATATTGAATCAACTAACTACATAAGTTTAAGATCTAGCCCAAAAAGTATAATTTGTTTTTTTTTAATATATTGTTATTTTCTTATTTGAAAACAATAAAGATGAGTATAATATATACATAGTTGTATGAAATTTATAGTTTGTCACATTTTCTAAAAATTTATAAGATTCTTAATNTATGTGAAATTTGGTTGATTCAATACCAAAATCTTTTTTTTTAAGTAAACAAGAGTTCAACATAATAGGGTGGAAATAATAGGGTGGAACAACAGAAAGATAAGTAATAAAGTTAACTCAGTACAACTCGTCAGTAAACAACTCATAAAGTAGAGCACCTTCTAGTCATCTTTAGTATTGCCATCAACAATCAAAAGGTTCACCAGCACTCCACTCGTCAGAGAGCATAAAGGATCTGTTAATATCCCCCACACCTGAGTCTTGATTATTGAAAACTCTATTATTTTTCTCTAGCCAAACTGCCCAGATGACAGCAAAAAATCCAATCAACCACTGCTTCCTCTCATTCTTTTGTTGTGAAGCATTCGTCCAACTCTCAAAGTGCTGCTTTAATGTGCCTGGCACAGTCCAAATCTTTCCAAGAGCGAACAACCAAGCGCACCACACCTGCCAAGTGAGCTCACAGCTAATAAATAGATGAAATGCAGACTCAACAGCCTTACAGCATAAAACACAAATATTATACAGCTGGTCAATGACACCTAATTTACACCGTCTTTCTTTAGTATTTACCCTTTCAACCAATACAAACCAAGTAAATAACTCAACTCGTGGTAGAACAAAACCACTCCAAATAACACTAATAAAACTATAGCTTGTTATTTTCTCTAGGAGAACTACTATCTGCATCACCTGCACAAAAGAATTAGTCGTAAAATCTATTTCTTCTAAGGTTTAAGAGTCCCCATGGTTCTCTAATGTTAAAATTTGTGCCTTTTGCAATATAAAAAGTTCATTAATTTCTACGAATTTCTCTTGTCTAAGCCATGCATATTGCCAAAAGAAATATCCATAATTTGACGACTAAAAGACAAATAGGTCCCTGACCTTTTAAAACGGGGACATTTTCGTCCCTCAAGATTGGAAAATACATTTCGATCCCCCACGTTTTAAAATGGGAGACAATTATACCCTTCCGTCCGTTTTGGGCCAAAAACGGCAACGGAGCCAGCTGACATGGAGGGGCAGTGAATGACGTGGCCGTTACACTCGCTGAGGTGGATTGGGACAAAATTTAACTGGACAAATTCGTCTCTGAAGTGCCAAACGACGCCGTTTCCACCAGTGAGCCCTATTTCATCCAAACGCAAGGTGGAAGTCATGGCCGCTGCTTGTGCGATCGTCCATGATGAGCGAGGGGGTTCTTCATGCACAAGATCTCTCACAATAAGAAACAGTTCAAAGGGGTTTGATCCTCCTCCACCTCCTAGATAATACTCATTGGTTTTCTTCACAAGCTCCATGATCCTAAGGTGTTCATCTTTCACAACTTTAAGCTCCTCCTCACATTCCTCTACAAACCCTTTCATTTCCTTAACAAATCCACCTCTCTCATTGTTCTCGCCACAACATTTGGTTACAATCTCTCGAATTTTGCTAACACGAGCATTGAGAATGTATAACATCCTAATGAAATTCTGATGATCAATTATTGCTGCTTTCTTTACTTCAGATAACTCATCCTTTATACCTCCCAATAACACTTGTAAACCAAGCATCAGATACTCTTTCTCTGTCTCATGTTGCACAAGGCTATTATTGTTTTCATTGGAGTTGCTTATATCACCGTTGATTTTGGAAATATTATGCTTTTGATTCATAGCTTCTCTTCTTCCTTTTGACTGAGCCACTTGCTCTACAATGAAGTGTAGCAAACTAGCCTTTCCATCAATGCTTTTCACATCAGAAAGCTTCCTAAGAGCACTTAGGTTGAAACCTTGTGCATTTCCCCTAGAAGTTCTGGCATTCATCCGGTTTCCAGCTTTGAGAATTGCCTCAAGAAACTTCAGTAATAGGCCACTAGCCCTCATCTCCTTGCAACCCTTTTCAAGAACTTTGGCTTCAATTGGTTCTTATGACTTCCGTGAAGCGCACAAGCTCCAAAGGCGCGTGAAGGATGGTGACATTGCAAGATAACTTAGAGAGCAACCAAACTCTCAAACAGAAAGATAAAACAAACACAACTTTACCAAATCACCAAACCATGAAGAAGATCAACATCAATAAAATGAACTCAAATTCATCATATTCAACAAAGATCCATCAAATTCTAAGTCAAAATAACGAATCAAACAACCCCAAATCAAAACAAAAACTTCTTTTTTTTATCTATTTTGGAAAAAGATTAATAGAAAACTGACCCTGTAGAGTGTGTTTAAGCACTTGGAGCAGCCACCAAGACCAGGAAAGCCATTGACATTGTTGGTTCTACTAATGCAATTCTTCTCTAACCTTCTCACAGTTTTATCCCCAACAAGTTCACCATTTTCATTAACTGAAAATGCATCTGGGCAACTCAGAGGGTGAAGCCTTATCCCACAGAAGCAGAATACAACATCACATGTCTCATTGGGTCTTTTCAGTTGAATCCCTCTCACTTTCAGTGCATTCTCTAAGTCATTTACATATGTTTCTGAGTCATCTGGTAACAATGGCATCTCATATGACAATGATGATGTGTGGGTATGGCTATGGGTTAATGCAGTGGAAGAATATACATAGTATAACCATGATGCAAGAACAGGGCAACACCGTGTGTGGTGGAGCTCCATGTCAGAACCACCACCACCACCACCTCCACAAGCATTCTTTATACCGTCAAAGAGTTCATCTGAGAGTGTCAAGGGGCAACCTTTGACATCAAATTGTTCAGGGAATGCAGGAATGGTTGTTGTTGATGGATGAGATGGGCCTGAGCCTGGGCTTTTGTTTGGGAGGATGGGCTTAAGGATTTGAAGGGTTGTTGTTGATGATGAGTCATTGCACATGCAGCAATGGAAGAAGAAGATGATAATGCAGAAAAGGAAAAGGGTTAGTGGTAGTGGAGCTGACATGGTGTTTGATGAAATGTTTATGAGAGAAAAAGAAAGAAAGGGTATAATTGTTCACTAAAATTTCGTCCCAATCCACCTCACCAACTGTAACGGCCACGTCATTCACTGCCCTTCCATGTCAGCTGGCTCCGTTGCCGTTTTTGGCTCAAAACGGACGGAAGGGTATAATTGTCTCCCGTTTTAAAACGTGGGGGATCGAAATGTATTTTTCAATCTTGAGGGACAAAAATGTCTCCGTTTTAAAAGGTTAGGGACCTATTTGTCTTTTAGTCTAATTTGACCAATTGTAAGTTTCTATTCGCAATGTGCCTTAATGGATAAAGTATATATATACAATTATACACACTACCAATACTTTAGTTATTTTCTAATAATATTCATACAAGTTAGCACCAATAAATAACGAGCTAATATTTAATTTAATCTCTGAATTTGTATAAATATTTTAGTTTAATTTTTAAAATTTTAATTATCTTTATTTAGTTTTTAAATTTTATAAATGTAACTCAAATTAATTTTTAGGATAATTTTTGACACACAAACGTTAATAAAACACTAATATAGACAATCACATGCCATGCTAAAACTTATAAAATTATACCGTTTTAGTTTTAGCGTTCACATAGCTCAAAAAACGATACTAAATCACTTGTTTTGGAAGATAAAATTTTAAAACACACCACTTATGATTTTTTTTAGACTATTTGATTGTCAAAACTAAAATAACATATTTTTACAGAGTTCATTGTGACAACTGACTGTCTATTTCAGCATTCCATTAACATCTGTGTATCGAAAATTGTTCCAAAAACTAACATAAGTCACATTCACAAAATTTGAGGACTAAATAGAAAAATTAAAACTTTAAGAACTAAATTAAAACTCACATGTTAATTCAAATATTAAATTGAGTATTATCTCAAAAAAATTATTAGTTTAAAATAACAATAAAATTAAATAAAGATAAAATCGAATAAATAAAAAATATTAAAAATAAAATTAAATATTAAAAATAATAAAAAATTAATAAAATAATAAAAATAATACTTTAATTATCCTTAAATTAAATTAAAGTAATAATAAGAATTCACACCTGCATGATAAAAATTATAAATTTAGGAATAATTAATAAAATATTAATTTAACACTTTATTACTATTAGTTCTTCACTTTATATATGTATGGATAGTAATCAAAACATGAAAAAAGGACAAAAAAAAAGGGTTAAACTTTATTTTACGTCATTTTTAATGTATATGATAACAAGCTGAATTTTTAAATAATTTCACAAATCTTTTTTGATTCCTTAATCACATATTTAGTAAAACACTTACAAAATATTATGAAGTTATTTACTATTACCAAATAATATTACATATTTCTATTCTTCTAGAAAAGAAAATGACATTAAATTTTTCAAAATAAAATAAAATAAAATAAAATAAAAGATAGAGTTACAAGAATTAATTTTAGTGGGTAACGGGTCCATATGATCTACTTTTTCTTGCAACCAACTTTTGTATGATCAACCAATTGCCACTACAAGACACTCTTTTATGTCTATGCGTCATCTTCAACTCTCTCCCCCACCCATTTTCACCTGACATTATTACTTCTATTATTTTAATCAAAGGAATAATTAATTAATACATCATATATATAACATTGGATTATTTTCGCTTCACATACATTTTCTTTAATTTATTATTATTATTATAATATATGAGGTCATGAAGGAAAATTGAAGGCTTCTTTTTCTATATTGTTTTCTAGCCAAGTATTATCATAATGGTGTGTTATATATTGAATCTCTAAGTGCCCTACAACTTATTGGTTGGTGCTAAGTGCTAGCAATTAAGCTAGCAAGATTATGGATAGCTCTTTAGCCACTTTGACGTTTATTATTGTTTATAAGCCATAATATATATATAGAATTTACAGTATAAAATAGTNAGTATTATTATTATATATAGAGAAAAGGCAGCAGTGTCATTTCGTCACAAAATATGATCCAAATAATAATATACTCAGAACTTGATATTGTCGTTTGTGGTTTCATTTCTTCTCTTACACTATTCTTGACTTTCACCCCATAAAAGAATCAAGAAGATGAAATATTTCAAGTGGTATATATAATTATATATAGTAATACTTATTGAGATTGTTTAGTTTAAAATGCTTGTTAAGAATTAATTAAAGGCCCGTAATAATATTGACATTTCTGTTTTTTTATGACGCTATTCCGCCATTATATATTTGCACGCGTTTATAAAAGTGATAATATACATTTTCTTATCAAAATATATGTTTTATATAGCGTAATTGCTCAATTCTTATTATCTCCTAAAAAAACAAATGACGTAAGACCAAAAAAAAAAATTATACAAAAAATTTATGCATATTAACAAAAATTCGTACGTATTAATTTATTATTGTTGGGATGAGTGATCTCATGATAATTCGAAAAAAAAAAAATACAAAATATGCAAAATGTCTCTATTATTTAATTGCAGAATAAGAAGCAATAAAAACAAAGACAAACTCTTAGATTCTAATTTATCTCGATTTCTTGTTTTCACATTTTGTCGCTCTTAAGACAATTAGCAAACAGAAACAAAAACAAGTAGCAATAATATATATTCAAAATCTTAACCTGTTGGGGTTAATTATTAATTATCCGAGTAGGTTCATAGAACTTGTGGTGTTGGATTGGTTTGAGGAATCATCATCATAGTTGAGATATTCTTCTTCTTCTTCTTCATCATGATGAAAAGGACTCAAAGGAGGAGGGCAAATTGGACTATGTAGCTGCATGTCACAAAGCATTTGGCGAAGTTCTGAAGCCTCTTCTCTCAATTGAACATTCTCTTGAACAACTTTATCATGTGACTCTGAAACATTGTTTAATTTGTCCAATAATTGGTGATTCTCATTCCTCAGCCAAACAACCTGTGACCAAAGCTCATCAAGGTGTTTTTGCTTTCTCATCCGGGACCGGCGAGCCGATTCCCGGTTCGATATCATCCTCCTGTGTTTCCTCTCGTTCAGGATAAGGCTTTGTTGTTGTTGTTGTTGTTCGTCTGCTTCATCTGAGGTTGAGTTGTTGCTACTTATGCATGATGATTGAGTAGGACTATTGTTGCCAAGAATAAATTCTGGTGGAAAAAGCATTTGATTAAGGAAATTATTATTGCCATTATAGAATTGGTTCTTGTTGTTATTGTATGGATGAAAAGAGGTAAGGGTATTGTTGGTATTTTGCATCATGGAGGTAGTATAGTTATATGTTTCTGAAGGGAGAAAATAATTATTATTAAGGCCTGTGATTTCATCCCTTAAGGCTTGCATGGTGTGGCAATAATGAGGGAGATTTAAAAAAAAAATTGAGAAAAGGTTTATTAATTTGTAAGATGATGGTGAATTGAATTGAATTGGTTTACTCTGAGAATTGAAG
>NC_029788.2:130023112-130023450 GCF_000816755.2 Arachis ipaensis | reverse complement strand
TTATTAAAAGGTATATGTCATCCACATTCCCATGTATGTAGTGGCATAGCATTGTACTTGATTATGCCATCTTTTTCTAAATGTATTAGTTTTGATAATTTTGTAGAAATATTATGACTACACTATAGTTAACATAAAGGAGTCATTGTAAGTGGTATTGGTTTTTCATTTATAAAAAAAATAATACTAGCTAGTGAAAAAATATAAAATAATTTTGACTACACTTACACTATAACAAAAAATTATTTTTAGTGGCAATAATATAATGATCACTATATGTATTTATTTAATTTATATTTTTGTATCAATTGTATATTTGCTGTTATTATTATTATACG
>NC_029788.2:130020544-130023083 GCF_000816755.2 Arachis ipaensis | reverse complement strand
AATATAAGAAGTTATGCCTAATTACCAATAAATATATTAATTGACTGTTTTTATTATTGTTAAAAATAAAATAAATAATTGTTAAAAGTAATTTTTGTATTAGTGTTAAGAAAAAAATATAATAGAAATGAAGATACATACGATTGAAAACACCAATCAGTGCACTAGCATATATTTATTTGTTATGTGGGACAAGGTGTTTATATTTGTGTTTGAATTCATGTGATGGTGATGAAGAAATAAAGAAAAGGGAGGGGAAGATGCAACTTGGATATGTGGATAATCATCTATCTCTTATTGGGACAAATTATATGCTTACATCAAATTAAATACTGGCACACGCAGTTCATATCATGGGGTATTATTATTATTATAATTCTAATGGCAAACTGTTTAGACAAAAGCAGGCACATAAGAGAAGTTCCATGAAGTCAATTTATTATAGAGTGTGAGTATGATGATGAGTGCTATATTTCCAAGCAAACTCTCTTTTGGATAACAATATATAAAGGTGTGTTTGTTTTTTAAAACAGAAAAAATAAGATATTGGGAATAAAATATAAAGAATAAAAATATAAAATTTTGTATTTTTGTATTTTGTTTAGTAATAAATTAAAATATATTATAAAAATTTAATTAATTTTTATTTTTTATCTAAAAATTTAAAAAAAATATAATAACATAAAAATATAATTATAAAAAATTAACAAAAAAAATAAAATATAAATTATGTTTTTTGTTAGTATTTTTGTATTTTTTCTATTAGGATAAACACAAAATATATTATTTCTAGTCATAATATCTTTGTCTATATTTCATCTGTTAAATACAATTTTGTGTTTCTATATCTTAGTTTCAATATCTCTGTAAGCAAACGTGACCTAATAGATAGTAGTATTTCACTCAAAGCGACATAAAAAATTGTATGGGAAAATGATACCAATTAAGAAAGGTTCCTTCATTTTTTTTATGGGATATAATAAGATATTATATTGATTTATATATTTAATATACATTGTCTTTAATATAAAAAATATATTTAGAGTTTGAGAGAGTTCACCATAAAATAAACATAAAATATTTGTATTTTTGAAAAATCACAAATAGAAATATATCTTATTAGCTTGTACAAAAGATTTTTCTTTCTAAATTCATTAAGAGGGAAGGAAAGAAAGGTTAAGAATTTGATGACTCAAGAACCACTCTTGTTGGGACCTCTAGGCTCTAAAAACAATAATATATGTATGGGTTATATAGAAGCCAAATCTTTGATCACGCCCCACTCCTGGCCTGTAATTTTTCTAAGCATGGTTAGGTACAAATCAAAGTCAATTACGCAATAAATCAAGAAAAACTGAAAAAGAGATTGTTAATTATATTACATTCAATAATATAATATAAAATTAGAATGAAATTAGGGTTTAATTTAGTTCTTTATTTATTATATTTTATATTAATAATTTAAATTGTAGATTTAGATTTTAGAATTTAAAATTTAAAATTTATAAATATTTTTTTATTTATTTTTTTTTAATTTTAACACTTAAAAGCAAGTTAGTTAATTTTTAAGAAGTGCAGTGTAAGATCCCACATCGATTGGGGAGAAAAACGAAGCATGCCTTATAAGGGTGTGGATACCTCTTCCTAGCATGACGTGTTTTGACGAGTGAGTGTGGGGGGTTTTGGCTATTATAGATGGTATTAGAGCCGGAGTCCGGATCGATGTGCCAGCGAATATATGCAACATTTTTTTATTTTCTTTAAAGCATATTAACATTTACTAAAAAGGAGAGTACTAAATAAAAAACAATTCTTTTAATACATATTATACATGTATAGTGTTAATGATGACAATTTCAATAATAATGGTGATCAAAGAAGATTGAACTATTGTAAATGGAAAAGTATAGGTAAACAATGAAAATATTAAACAATATAAACAATAGATATATCGGATGTTTATTTTACTAGTATACGGATGGTTATTTTAATATTAAAATTTAGAGAATTAAATTAGAGGTGTAGTGTATTTTGATTTGATTGGTGGTTGTTCATATTGTTCAATAAAATCATTGTCCCCCTAGCATTTCCCATTGTAAATTATGAAGCAGAAACGGTTAATGAATCAGCATGCTGTGTCCCATTCACAGATCAGAGCTGCTAATTAAAAAAGTTATTAACATAGGTTTATGTTTGAGAATGATGTTCTATACAATTAATGTGAGGTAACTGTGCAAATTGATAGTCACATTATTATTATTAGGACAAGATGATGTGAAAATGAAAAACAGGTTCCATGAAATTATGCTTGCATTGTTACTTCAACAGTTCATGTTTCATCACCACTTATGGCATATTCTCATGCTTATTCCTCATACTAGCTAAGTAGCTATAGCTAGCTACCTTTAATTACTTTTAACAAAATAGTATTAGTTTTATTTTCACCTTATTATTAGGACTTGATAAATTTAGCATCTTAGTCCATGGTAAAATGTGTTTAATTAATGAAACATATAGTATTATGAGCACTAATAATAAT
>NC_029788.2:130011920-130020312 GCF_000816755.2 Arachis ipaensis | reverse complement strand
ATTGATCTTAAATTTTTTAAAAAATTAGTCCCAAAGAGTATATTTAATATAAATAGAGATTTTTTTAGATAAAACTAAAACAAAATAAAATTTAAAGATATTTTTAAAATTTTTACCGAATTTTAAGAATAAAAAATATAATTTACCCAAAAATAAATCTATCGCCACAAAAGGATTATTGCCATAAATGATGACAATGATCATAATCAGTTCTCTTTGACACATACTAATAAAGTTTGTTTTCATCATTTGAACTTGAAAATTAAATACATTGTTAGGCCTTATGGAGAAGCTAGGGAAAAGGTGAGCAAAATTACAAAATTTTTGTTAGTGGTGTTGACAAGTTGTTCAATATCCAGTCAGAAAGGAAAGCCAATGTTTCCACAATAATCCATCACCTTCCAACATTGGCTAATTTTTTTTTTTTTTTTAATAAGAAATTGACACATTCATTCTTTTGCTTACCACAACAATATCATACAATTTTCCTAATTGCTATCATAGTGATGTATGTTATGCTTGATATATGAAAATAAAATAAAATAATTGATTTATTTGAAATTATTACTACCATACTTTGTGAGTTGTACGTGACACTATAAAATAAATTAAAACAGTATCCTTTTTTTACCCTCCTGATTTTGATTATATGGTTTTCCCAAAAAATGAAACACAAATCCATTCTCTCATTAAGAGAGAAAATATATGGAATTAAGTAGATGGATGATTTTGGACTTAACCACTCAACTTTAGTTAGTGGAACCGAAAAAATTAAAAATGATATATCATGCACAAAAATATGGTGCGTGTGTGGAAATTAGTGAATCAAGAGCATTCATTATTATTATTATTTTAAAAAGGGTTCTAAGCAGAAACAAGAAGGAAAACTATATTATGAGGTGGGGAAAAAATAAATTTATCTTGAATAAAAATAACTTGTTTATTTAATATTTATTAAATATTGTTAAAATTAATGAATAATAAATAAAACAAATTTTCGATAAATATGTAGCATCCGAATATTTATTTTCTTATATTGCATCATCCACTTAACCAAAAAAATAATAATAAAAAAAGAAGCTTATATCAAATTCAGAAGTATGGCAATATAATCATAAAAAATATAGTTGAGACTTGAGAGGAATAAATGCTTTTTTTCCCAGCACTTGTTGTGTGAGGTATATGGTTTATGTAGTGGACTAAATGGTCAACAATATCATTAGACAGATTAGGACTCACCTTTCTTTTCCTGTCTTTTGATTGTTATCAAATTAAAGGTGTTTGTATATACACCAAGAGATCACTTATTAGTTATTATCAGTATATTTCTTTCATTTGACCAATCAATTTGTACTTGTATAATACTTGTGCTGTACTATAATACTATATCAGTATCATAAATAAACCAATAGGACATAATCGACCTAATTTCACACCTAGCTATTTGCCATTTTAATAATATTTATATATATTAAAATTAATTTGATTCTATTTCCCTCATTTTCTTTTGGTCAAGTTGATCATTATTGTTGTTGGCTTAGTAGTGCATGTAACTGGCAAATGGTTTATATGAGGCTGACTCATATACATGTCAACGCGCCCCTAATAATATATATTAATGTAATTTCTTTTAATCGGAATAAATTATACCCACCAGAAGATATATTTTTATTATTGGAAGAGAATTCAATTCAAATAAAAAATTTTAAATAGGGCTTGGTTAATAAGTTTTTATAATATTAATTTCTTTAATTTTATAACTATGGTTCAAATTTGAGAATACTATTAATTTAGATGATTTATCACTTAAATCAATTATGTATTCATTATATTGTTTTTTTTTTTTAATTATTATGTACATGTACACCAAAAATCAAAGACAAATGGCAGAAATAAGTCAGCTTGCATGAGATTTTACATGATTAAGTCAAACGAAAAAATGAGACATAGATCAACCAAAAGCATGTCTCTATATAATTCGAATCAACCGCATAGTCCGCATTCATATTAAGAAGCTTAGTAATTCGAATCAATCTTGTTCGAATGCAGTCTTAGTAATTTGAATCACCCCAATTCGAATTATGCATGGGGAGTTCGAATCTACCTGATTCGAATTACATGGGGAGGAATTCGAATTATAGTTCGAATCTAGCTGATTCGAATTATGTGTATGTAATTCGAAAATTGCTGTTTGTGCATTGTGTCTTGCTGTCACCGCTTTTTATAATACTCCTAACAATTTTTAAGCTATTTTTTAAAATTATTTTGCATAGAATAAAATATTTTTTGTAACATAATTTAAATAAATTTATTAAAAAATAAATAATTTAAAAATTAAAAAATATATATTTTATTCTATGCATTAAAAAAAACTAACAAAATATTTAATTACGATATTTTTTAAAATATTCATGAGCTATCAAGAATAGATGGAACGGAAGAGTACTACTGTATGAAATTCCATACATAATCCACGTTTATTTTATTAAGAGTTGTGGTTTAACTAAAGTGGATAACTTGATGAAAAGTTCAACTCAACTTGGCAACAACAAGTCAGTATAATTTTAAAAGTCAACTTTTATAAATCCTCCCACCATAGCATGATTATTTTCAAAATGTGATTGTCGTCATAGAAACTATGGAAATAAAATAAAATAAAATAAAACAAAATAATTAATACCAATAAGTTTATATCATCTCTCACTACTTTGCCTAACATTATCATATGAAGAAAACACACATACATAAAAATATTAATTCTTTACAAATATGAGGCTTCACAAGCACGTGAATACGTGATGGGCTCAAACATTATAATCTATATTAGTTAATTAATCCGCATTCTCAATCAAGCTAATGAGTCTAGCTATAAGCCTTTATTAGATACAAAATTAATTAAACTACCTAGTTTCCTAGAAATAAAAAAAGACTAAATGGCTAATTCAACTTATTTATTTATTAATGCATAGTAGTGAATAAAAAAATTTGTTGTATTCTATATTGATTTCTAAGTGGGTTAGTTACTGCTGCACTGCTCTTTATTTGTCTGTATTATTATGTTATAGTATAACAATAATTCATAATTAATCTAGATTTTGCTATATAAATATAAACCATTGTACACACATATGAAAAAGTGATTAATTACTTCTCCATGCTTAATTACTTTTTTTTTTCTAATTTATGGGGTCTATTATAAATCACAATTATTACAAGTACTTGTTGCCTTGATCATCACAAAAATTGAGAGCATATTGTTTACCCTAGCTAATTTGTGAACAATAATGGTGTTATTATTTTTTATATGATAATGAGGCTTTGTATAAGTTTATTAATGTATATGATAGGTAGGTTTGGTTCATCACCTGTTAACATATATAATGTTGCGTTTGGAAAGGAGATTGAGACTGAGAAATTATAAAATAGAGATTAAGAAACTGAAATTAAATTAAATTTTTATATTATATTTGATACAAAATATATTAAATTGAGTTATGTCTCAATATTATGTTGAATTTAAAATAAATATAGAAATTGAGGGATAAATTTAGAATTTAAAAGTTAACTGAAGATATTTTTAATAAAAAATATTATTAAAATTTTAGTCTTCATCTCCAAAATTTTAGTCTCTTGTGTTCTTACTTTCTGTAGGTACTGAAGAGACTAAAATTTTAAAATTTTAGAGACAAAAAGTCTCTAACCACCAAATACAATACTGAATCTCAATCCTCAAATTTCAATCTCAGTCTCCTAATAATCAAATGCTATCGTAGCATTTGAAAGAGAGACCGAAACTGAGACTAAAATAAGTCTCAATATTGTATTTAGTGTAAAGTGAGAGATAGAGACTGAAATAAGAATGAAATTTTAATTTAATTTGCACAAATAATAAAATTGGAATTAATTAATTGCAATAAGAATATTTTGGATATAAAATGTTATTAAATTTTTAGTTTCTATTTTCAAAAATTTTAGTCTTTCGTGTCTCTATTTTTAAAAATACTAAAATACTGAAATTTTAAAAATAATAACTGAAAATTTAATACCAATTTCTAAACCGATAAATATAATACTAAATTTCAGTCTCCATTTTAGACCATCTCCAGTAGGGAACTCATCCTAGTTCCTGTTTATGGCCCACCTGTCATAAAAAATAACTCCACATCAGCTTTTGCGTCATAAACAATAAATAGGAACTCAAAGTATCTTTCTCTTCTCCATTAGGAGGAACTAACTTTAGTCCCTATTGTGGTCCCACTTAATTAATTAATTAAAATACTTAAAATTAATATAATTAATTTTTTTCAATAATATTATTTAAATTTATAAATTTAAAAATAATTCATTATTAAAAGATATTAATATTAAATAAATTCATATATAATAATAATACACAATATATAACATGCAAAATTTATACAAATTGATTAAAAATAAATTTTTATGTAAGGAGACGTATTAGCAAACAAGTATACTCCTACCCAATCTTTTAATACTTATTAATTCACTAGCTAGTTAGTGTTAAGTTGATTATTTATCTCCATGTTATATGTTTAATAATTTTTTTTTTTTTGTTTTATATATTGTGCTGGCTAGCATAAAAAGTAGTATATATAACAACATTTAAGATGCATTATCATCAGATCATGAATAACAAATTGATTAATTATTGTCTTCTTTATGAATTATTTAAATATATATAATTGAAGAGGCTGCATGTATAACAATATTTGTCAATCAAATTAAAGTAAATCTCTTTAAGAATTATTAGTTTCATCATATATCATACCACATTGAAATTGAAATTAATCAGAGGATGCCACCTCTTGCATATCTTACCTGCCTTCTTAAAAAATAATTTCCATAATAACCATTCCAAATAATTTATTATGCACGTTCACCTTATGTCTTAAATAACTAGAAGGGTATAATAATATATTTGTGAAAATATAATTAAAATTAAAATTAAGAGACATACATGCCCCAGCAAAAAGTTGCATATATATTGGCATGGGTCTTTCTTGTACAATCACAAGGGTTCTTGATTTTACCACTGCCCATATCACACCAAACATGTATAAATAAATAAAAGTATAAAACCAAAGTTATTTCACATCCATATATTATCATGTCCTATGAAATAATTGGAATTATATATATTAACAAAAATAATTTTATATTAACATATAAATAAGTATATAAGGAAATAACAAATAAATGTTACACAAGAATGAAGAAACATAATGGACTAATGGATGATAGAAGTCGGTGAAAAATGGTGTAAAAGAGGTTTGGGTTAGGCGCACGATAGGTGTCATATTGTAGGGTCCATGCTAACAAGCACGCATGGTTGTCTACCTTTTTTTGTTCGGTATTCTCTAATTCAAAATGTCAAAAATTAACGGTGGAAACTCAGGTGTAGTCGACTTCACGTGAAGTTGATACTTAAAAGTCGTTAGATGATTTGACTGATTTGACTAAATTTTCATCTAACGGCTCTGAGATATCAACTTCACGTGAAGTCTACTTCACATGAGTTTTTACTAAAATTAATTTGGTGTAGATTTGAGCTTTATTTAAATTAAGATTCCCTCGTAGATTAACAATTTGCTATATATATACAAGATAAATTTAAATCTTATATTTGTTTAAGTAGACAAATAATTGATTACTCAATCAATTATTTTTTTTATGATACAATTAATTATTAGAGTAAAGGACAAATAGGTCCCTAACTTTTTTTTTGCGGACATTTTCGTCCCTAAGGATTGGAAAATACATTTATGCCCCTGACCCCTCCAAAACGCGGACAAATTTACCCTTCCATTGAAGTGACTTCGTTGGACTCAACAGAAAACGCTGACGTGCCTCTCGTGGTGCTGACCTGGTCGTTACGGGATGACACGTGGCATGTAACTTTTTAAAACAGGACATATTAGTCCTCTCACACAAAAAATGTGTAACTTTTCAAAATAGGACATATTAGTCCTCCCACCCCAAAACGACGCCGTTTCTCCCCCACCCCTCTAAACACACTTTAATCCTGTTTTGCATTTCCAATCAACAATACTTCACCAAATCCAGAAGCAGCAAATTCAGCACTTCTAGTTCTGCAATTCCAGAATCATCAACAATGCATCCAAAACACACAAACAAAGAATCAACAGAGTAACAAATCGCAGCAACATTAGCGAATTTCAAGAAAAACGACAGGCAGGAGTCTAAGTAAATTCAGATTCAACAAGCAATTCAGCGACATATTCACCAACAACAGAGCACAAATTCAATTTCACAGGCTCAATTCACAATTCAACCAGTCCAGATTGTGCAATTTATGAAGAACATGTAAGAACTCCTCATAATTCTGAAAAAATTGCTACACTCTCAAATAGAATCAGCAACTTACCAGAAATTGCATATGGAGAAAACGGATTTGGCCGAGGAGGAAGTCGCCATCCAGGACGGCGGAGCAACAACGGAGGGGTTGAATCTCCCACCGACAACAAGCGACGCTGGCGAAGCTGCAGTTCTACATCGAGGCAGCCGTGCCGAGGTCAGCGCCGTCGCAAAGGAGGAAGGAGAGGACACCGTGCATGATGTGCCGGGTGGGGGAGAAAACTTATATAAGATGATCCCACCCGACGAAAGCATCGCGGTTCGCAGAGAAGGCGTGAAATCTTTTTCTCCCTAATGTGTACGATCATGATTCAACAATTAACTCCGCCCTTCTTCTTCTTCCTCTTGTGATTCACTCAACCTCTCCGCCCAATTTGGCCATGTCCGCATCGCCGTGGAATTCATAGACTCACTCTCTGCTCTTCAATTCCACTAAGTAATTCTTCTACAAATGGCTGAAACTCCAAACGCCTCAACGTCCTCACCAAAATCCTCTACCATGGACCCTCAATCATGGCTGAAACTCCAAACCCCTCAACGTCTTCACCAAAACCCTCTACCATGGACCCTCAATCCCAGCCTTCCTAAATTCCACGGGTGTGCTTCGCGGCGACGTTGTTGCGACGTGAGGAGCACCGGACGGTCATGTGGAGGCAGCGCTGAGTTCCAACGGTGATCCTTGCAGAGGTTGGTTCTGTCGTGCTTCTTTAATTGTGGCCAAGCCACCACTACTGACGGTGGCGGTCTTTCCCTGAGAGCGCGAGGATGAGACTAGAACAGAACAGTGGGACACGGTAGTTGTGAAGGGTGCGCATGGGGAGGGGAGTAGAGTGTGCTAGGGTAAGCGAGGGAGTGAAGAGGGAGGGAGATGGGGGAAGGAGAGGAGGGGCAGCATGGGTGGTGGTGGAAGAGGGAGTCAGGGGATAGGAGGTGGTTGGGGTTGGAGGTGGCTGATTAGGGCTCATAAATGTGAATGATTGGGGTATGGGTGAAAAGACGTCGTTTTGGAGTGGGAGGGCTAATATGTTCTGTTTTGAAAAGTTACATGTTTTTGGTGTGAGAGGACTAATATGTCCTGTTTTAAAAAGTTACATGTCACGTGCATCCCGTAATGGCTAGGTCAGCGCCACGGGAGCCACGTCAGCGTTTTCTGTTGAGTCCAATGGAGTCACTTTAACGGAGGGGTAAATTTGTCCGCGTCTTAGAGGGGTCAGGGACATGAATGTATTTTTTAATCTTTGAAGATGAAAATATATGCGAAAAAAAATTAAAGACCTATTTAATTACCCTTTACTCATTTTTTTTAATCTTTAATTTAGAGGTTAGATGACACGGAAGGAATAAGCGCATGGCTTGGGTTGTCACATAAATCATGCGTGTGCACCCCACTATCACAACCCACATATATATAATTGTTTTTTTTCCTTCTTTTATCATTGTGCATGAATGACAAGAAGGTTGATATTTCATCAAAACATATATGTATATATAGGTAGACATTTAATTTCAATTATCAATCAATTCATTTCTTTTGTTTTATATCAACCAAATATACCTAATTATCATAATCGGAGCTACAAACAATATTTGAAATTATTATATTGCATGTTACTTTTCTTCAAGATTTCATTTGTTTTCGACACGTATTAGTATGATTTTTTTTTTTCATTGCAAGAGTCTCAAAAAAAAAGTGATTGCATTTTTTTTTTACTTGTAGAGAGGTTATGGCTGGACATGATTTCGGATAATTATTTTCTTTTATAATTAACAAAAAGCAGGCACTTAAACTAAGATATTTTGCTTAATTGGTGCATCAATAATTATTTACTACATGCAGCATATGCTATAATTTATTGGCTTGCTTACGTACTTGTCCGTAGTTTTTAATTTGGGCCACTAATTAATATAACAAATCACAATATATAAAGAAATTAAACTAGTGGTTTATTCTAATTAATTATGCTAAAATAAAATTTCTACATAGTATCCCCATATA
>NC_029788.2:130010481-130011574 GCF_000816755.2 Arachis ipaensis | reverse complement strand
ACAGCTTGGTTTAGCAGCTTAGGCCAGGATTTTATTCCTTTGGGCCCTCCTATCCATTAATGCTCAAAGCCTTGAATCCTTTTTATTTTACCCTTGCTTTTTGGTTTAAAGGGTTACTGGCTTTTTGCTCTTGCCTTTTGGTTTAAAGAGCTCTTGGCTTTTTCTTCTTGCTTTTTCTTTTTCTTTCTTTTATTATTTTTTTCTCCAATTTTCTTTTCTTTTCTTTTTTTTTTTTTGACAGAAACTTCCATTTTCAAATCTTTGGGTTGTGAGTTGTGACAAAACTTGATTTGATATTATTTATTTATTTATGGCTAAGTGCCTAATAACGTCTTCCACTTAGTTAATTAATTTGGTTAATATATAGTAATACAAATCATATGGTAGTGCATTAACTGTGCTCAAACCAATATAATTGTCTAATTGATGAGTTTCATCACCAAAGTGATCACTAATAAAATAATAATCTAATCAATGGAAAACAGCAAACATGATGGTAGATATTTTTGAATTTTTTGAATCCTAATGTAGAATTAACAATTAAGAATTGCTCTAATAAATAAATAAATAAGAATTTCACTTCAATTTAAATATAAAAAGTATTTTGTGATCAATTATAATACACATGATCTGTCCTTAAATAGTAAAAATCTAAATAAATTCTTAGACATTATTATAAGATTAAGAAATTAAACTAGCTAGATAGTTTCTCCCTAATATCTGTTTATGTGAAACTTGCAAATTAAATAAATTAAACCATGCAATTAATAATAAGATGAAGAAGGAGAAATATTTAATTAAGAAGCTATATATTAGAGTTCCTCCTTTACCCTCCGATCCATAAAGAGAAGACGACACACCAACATATCAAGAATGTGATCATACCATAGAAATATTATTTTATTATATGATATGATATGCTTCGATATGCACCCCTTATGAGGATTTTGTTTTTCTTGTCTCATATAGACTCTCAATCTATATACTTCTATGGTTTTGTTTTTTTGTGTCTACCCTTCAACATTATATGTTGGATGTGTCTCTGCAATAATCTACATTCACACAAAATTGTTTTCATAATCCTTGATGGTTT
>NC_029788.2:130008621-130010346 GCF_000816755.2 Arachis ipaensis | reverse complement strand
ATTAATAAGCTAGCACTCATTGAAAGGAGGTAATAATGCCTAATAATCTCTAGTAATGGATAAGCTTATTATTACATAATCATTATTAATTTTATTTCTTTTTCAACCAAAATTGATGGATCCAGACAATTATGAAATATTATTAGTGGGCTAAATTAATTCTTAGGTAGGTAGACAATAATGAAATTTTGTAAAAATATACTTTAATTGTAACAGTCCAGACCACCCGCTAATACGATATTGTCCATTTTGCTATATAAAGTTTCACAGTTTTGTCTTTGACGATAGAGATGAAAGTCGAAGCCCCCCACACTTACTCGTCAAAATGTGTCATGCTAGAAAGAAGTATCCACACCCTTATAAGACATGTTTCGTTCTCCTCCCCAACCAATGTAGAACCTTACATTAATCGAAAATATTAATATAAATTTTTACTGTTGTCTTATAAATTTAATGGCAAGACAACCCTACTCCAAACAATACAAGAATTTTAGTTCAGAGTTAGAGAGAGAAAATAGAGCTAACGAGCATTCTTTTAAAATTGTGAAGACTCGTACAATTATGTATTCATGTAAAGTTGGTAGTTGATAACTGATAAATAATAATTTAATCAAATTTATCAAATCAACAACAGTTTTCAAATATCAACTTCACATACATGCGAATTTTCACCTATTAAAACAGATAAAAAAATTAGAGAATAAATAAGTATAACAATTTTACTAGCTAACTCAACTTCTCTACAAATACTCATATAATTAAGTACTTGTTTGGGTGCCATTATTTTGTTAAAAAAAAGATATTTTTTCAATGAAAAAAGATTTTTTTTTTTAATTTTTTATCATGTTTGGTAAATTTCTAGTAGTAAAAGTAAAAACACTAAAAAAATAAAAAAAAAAACATTTTTTTGAGAAGCTGTAATTTACATATTTTTTTAAAAGATCTTTTTCTCTTAGAAAAAAAATATTTTTCATGTAATAAATAAACAAAAATGTACTTTTATATTGTTATACCCAAACATAATTGATAGATAAAAAGATATTTTTATATGAGATATCCAAATATAAAATTATTTTTACTTCTCCATAAGATCTTTTAAAAAAAGATAACTCGAAAAAAGATTTTTTCTTAAAAATTCACCTAAACAAGCTCTTAAGTCCTAGAGACAAGTCTAATGAGTTAATTATGACAATGTACGATAAAAATTGGATTTATGTAGGGTTAAAATAGATGAAATTTATGGATTGTAGAAAGATTTGTGTTGGGTTGAGGCTAGCCTCACATATGTGTTGGGTGTGCTAATTAAGATGGTGATGGTGGTGGGGGCATAATGCACCTCTTAGCTTAGACAAAAGGAGCTTACCATAACAACATGGGAAGAAGCTTATTAAGCTAAAGCTATAATAATCACATAAATCTAAAACAAACAAAATAAAAGGAGGGGCACTAACTTATTAGAGAGGGAGACCCTTCTTCCTATATCCTCATTTTCAAACATAGAATCATTCAAGTAATAATGTTTTTTAGTCCCCACTACTTACCCATTTATATATATAAAAAAATATTAGAAAGACAATAAAAAATTAATTTAAAATATTTTATTTTTGTATTTTATAATTATTGTTAGAATAATAATAATAATAATTTAATTAGTTAATATAAAATATAGTTATTTTTATAAATGCAATAATATATGGCTAAACAATTATCTAAAACCTTTTTATA
>NC_029788.2:130006744-130007835 GCF_000816755.2 Arachis ipaensis | reverse complement strand
ATATTGATCAAAATATATAAAAATTAAATTTTATAAAAAAAAAATAAAATGGAGGAAAAATCTTTTGGGAGAGCCGTACTTGGTAGAAATGATGAACCAAAGTCACTCTCAAAGGTCACACATAGCAAAGGGTTTTTTAATTTCTAGAGAGAATGATGATAATGAGTGCACCCTTTAATTGTGAATTTGAAACTCTATGGAATCAAGATAGGACTAATTAATCCTTCCCCCATTGATGAAAATGACAAGCTTTTGTTTTTATTTTTTATTTTTTTGGTTTCCATATCTCCAATTGTTAATATTGTTTAATAAATAAATCTTGAAAAAGTAGATGTATAGGTAAAGTAATAAAATCCACCACCATAAGATCTGGGGCTTTTTATTTTTAATATGGAGGAGAGGTTGATGTGTTGAAGTGTTATGGAGAACACATGAGCTTTACTTACATGTGGTGTCAGGGGAGCACAACTCGGACCAAAGAAGTTGAATACAGGAATACTAAGAGTCCGTTTTCTTTTATACCAACTCACATATTCAAAAAAAATATTTTTTATACCAATTCGGAGGGTCCGTTTTCCTTTTATATATATATAAAAAAAACTAATCGGACAGTTCGATTAGTTAACGGTAAATTTTAAATTTTTTCTCTTTCACAACTCGGTTCATCCGATTTGGTAATTCAATTTTTTTTAACAGAATTCGAATGGTCTAATTTTTACTGTCCCACATCTATATATAGCACCCCATCCTCCATATCAATGCATATAACACACACTTATGACATATCTAAATTTTTTAGCTTAAGATCTGGCACATATTAAATTTTATTTTATTACTATTATTTCTTTTGTGTATACGTATGTTGATTGCATTTTCCTATGATTTATGTAACGTTTACTGCTGTAAAAAGTGACAACCATTTCATTCTAAGCCTCTCAAAAGATTCTTTTATGATTATGTAATAAAGTAAGATTTTGACATCTCCACCAATCAATGAAATGACACAAAAAATTAACCATTCAGGTAAAGGCACAGAAACATTCTTAGATATACTATTGATGATTCCACTCTGACTCTGACTTTTACATTAA
>NC_029788.2:129993648-130005568 GCF_000816755.2 Arachis ipaensis | reverse complement strand
GACTCTGACTTTTACATTAAAAAAAAAAAAAAAAAACTTAGGGTATGATTATTACTTGGAGACATTTTTCATAAGTCCATAACTCACATGGATATTGACATGACATGTATTGAGGAAGGGTGATTACTTGTATGTCTCCAAATTTTGAATCCAAGATTTATAATCAAGTCTTACACTCTAATTTTATTTAGAGTAAAAGTATCGTTTTTGTCCCCAACGTTTTGGGTAAATTTTATTTGTGTTCCTTTAAATCGTCCTATTTGTATCTCTAATGTTTGTAAAAGTGATTTAATGTTATCCTGCCGTCAATTACACATCATGAGCGCTTTAGTTTGAGTTTTAAAAATCTCTTCTTGAAGTTAGAATACAAATGTCTGGGATAGAATTGATAATCTATTTCGAAAAATAACTCATCAAATGTTGAAACTAATTCCGACAACATTTACACAATTCACTTTTCTAGGAACATAATTGAATCTAAACACAAATAGTGGGTATAATATTAAAATCGAACACATCCAAGTGAGAATAATTGAAAAATATAATCTGATTTGTTAGTATAATTGATAGTAGGATAACATTGAATCACTTTTATAAACGTTAAGGATACAAATAGAACGATTTAAATGTTAGGGACACAAATAGAACTTACCCCAAACGTTGGAGACAAAAATAATACTTTACTCTTTTATTTAAATTCTTTTTTTTTTCTGTAATTCTTTTTTTATAAACCATGCTTTATAAAATTCTATAATCTATATACTATTTTTAGATGTATTTTAATACGTGAGTGAGAGATTTTGCTGTTGTCTTTGTCATCAAAAAATTAATTCAGAATGTCAAAAATAATATTAGAGTTAGTGTTCGAATCGATGTACTATTAAGGATGTTGAATTTCATTTATTATTTATTTTATGCTTTTATTTAATCTCAATTCTCATGATTTCATTGTTATCATTGTACTTTCATTAAGTTGTGGCACTGGTTTCTTGAAAAAGAAGTCACATACTAAGGCATTTTGTGCAAGGGCTTAATTTCAATTCCCTTGTCTAGGTATTTTTCAACTTTTCATAATTCAGAACACAAGTTGGATGAAGATATTTATTTTTGTTGGAGAACCACCAAGCCAGTGGCTTCAGGTTGTTGTAGCCATAACAATGGTATTAGCAACTGCTACAAACTAATTGATAAAATTCCATAGTAAAAAATATGGTCTTATTTTTTATCATAGAAATCTTTTTTAATAAATAGGCAAAAATACACACAAAAACTATAAAAAAAAAACAAAAAAGTATTCTAAATAATCCAATACATCCCAAAAAGTATTTTGCAGGTCAAAATAATTTTTGGGTCATTTTTTTTCTCTCCAATTTTCATGGTGTTATTGGTCTTAGTCTCTTAGAAGATGATAAATTTGACCATCTAATCAAAAAATGTCTTTTCAGAAGAAAGGGGAAATTTATGGTCTCTTTCTTTTCCCCTTGCTTATAGCTTCATGCCAGTCTTCTAATAAAAAAGCAATTAGATTCTGTGCTTTTTCTTAAGTACTTTAAATTAAATTCCAACACTTTCTGATTTTGATGATTGCTAGCCTATAAAATATTTGGTTTATTATTTGCTATAAGAATTGGCTAATAATGAAAACTAATGTTGTGTTATACGTCTAACCTAATTATAAATTAGTGTTTGATATGGTGTTTATATATAATTATATAATTTATAAAAAAAAGATAAAAAATAATTTAAAAATATAAAAATAAATAATTTTTAAATATTAAAAATGTATCATAAAAGGTAAGTTCGACAAATTCGACACTAAATTTATAGGCACCAAAGAATTTGTCGTATAAATTTTATTATTAGATTATTGTAAAACAATATTTCAAGTAAACCAATAATTCATATAATCAAAACAAAAGCATCATAATATATCCTGGAAAATTACTTTTATGTTCAATAATCAAGATAAAGAAGTCAATGAGTTATAATTCAAATAACATAATTTTTTCATACTCACTTAGAGGTTGTGGGTTTGAGTCTCGTATCTTTGGTAAACAAAAAATCAAGATAAAGAATAAGCCAAATTAAAAAAACCAACTTAAATTTAGCTAGTAATTAATTCATTAGTCCGGTTAAGCAAGTATTAGAGGGTTTGAATCTCGTCTTTTGTATATAACAACTCAATTTTCAACGACAAATTTGTAAATAGAGCTTAGATCTGCGACGGATTAATATTTGACCTATCAAACTATTCGTGAGAACTGAGAAACCAAAATAAAAAAGAGTAGTCAAATTAATTAATTTCAATACGATACAATACTTAATATCAATAATATTTGTTTGATCAAAATTTTTTTTTTGGTCATATGTCTGTTATAAAGATATCGAGAACCGACGATGTCAACAGTCCACTCCTATATCCAAAACCGCCAATTTAAAAACCAGCCAAAAATCACTGAACCGGTCAAGAATGGATCAGTTGGATTGGACTGGACCGATTTTTACTGAACCACCCTATTTTGCTTGATTAAAAAAAAAAAAATCAAACAACACGCGTGAGCCCCCTCTTCCGCCAACCCCCCTCATTCGTGACATTCATTGCTCACTGCTCAGCTAAGAAAGGGAAAAGCAAAGCCCTCAAACCCAAAACCAAAACCCTATCTTCTTCAACGGTTCCACCGCCGCCGTCCGTGATTGTCGGCGCCTCCGAGGATTCCCTCTTTGCCCTGTCCCAAACCCAAACCCTCGGCTCGACGTCCATCCTCCTGTGGCTTCTGTGTTCGAGCTGCTCTCTGTCGTCTCGGCGCTCACTGTCGTCTCGCCGCTCTCCGTCACCCTCCACGGCTGTCGAAGGTTAGTGGCAGTGTTTATAAGGATTTTTCCTTTTATGCGCTGATCTGATTTATGATTTCTATAAATTTATGGCATTCAAATACTGTGCTATGTATTCTGTAGATGTTTGCACTTTAGGGCCTCGACTGTTTCTTCAAGAACTTGTGTTTTGAATTATTATGGTAGTGAACGAAGTGGTCTTGTTTATGTCGCTGCTTCTATGTGTTTATACTTTATACAGATTTTGCTGGCTAGTTCTTTCATTGTTATCAATATGAGCTGTTTATTTGTAAATTTGTTTTAGACACTGCGGTGATAAACTAGATGAGAATTGAGAAATATGGCACGCCATTTTGCGTCATACTCCCAAATCTCTCTCTCGGTTGAATTACGGTTAGATCGGCTGAATCAGTGAATTAGTAACTAGAGCGGTTTAATAAATTGTTCGGTTCTCAGAACCTTGGTTAAAGATAGGCTTGAAATACCCAGATCCGACTCGAAGTCCTACAACCATGATTCAAATCCGACCCGAAAACCAACTCCAAACCTGACATGTTTCCAGATTCCTCTGTTTAGTAATGTTCTAAAAATCGGACCGGATTAGTCGGTCGAATCGGTCAAACCACAAACCGGCGGTATTAACATTCGGTCAGGCATGAAAACTGCTGAAACAAAAACCGATAAAAAATCGCTAAACCGGCCCGGTTTGAAGGAAACGGCGTCGTTTGCAACTTTGGCCTACTGATTACTGAACTGAACCACTTCACTTCTCACTCCTCTCAGCCTATGTTCTGCTTGCCCGAATCATTCACTCTCCCTTATCCAACCCTAGCTACTCTTTTCGAGCCACTGCCGCCTCTCCGTCGAGCCATTGCCGCGTCCGTCCGTTGAGCTCGGCCGCCGTCCGTCCGTGTAGTCACTGCCCCCAAGTCTCCAACTCCCCTGCCCTCTTCTTCCGCGAGCTCTCCCCGTCCCCTACTCTCTGCATCTTCTTGCCATCGGCTTCATCTTCTTGCCATCGGCTTCATCTTCTTGCCGTCGTCTGGTCGGTGTCGTCCATCAATCAAGGGTCTGTGGGCGTCGTGTTCGAAGGTCAGTGAATGTCTTGCTCGCTTGTTCTTCGGTTGTTCAGTTGTTCTTCGTTTTTTTTCTACTTTTTTATGTTCTGTTTTTGTGATTAGCTCTGGTTTTGTGTGTTGCGATTTTATTGATTAATGAATGTTTTGTGATTAGCTCAGGTTCTTTACTGATTAATAGTTTTTTACTAATGTTATTAAACAGCATGGCAGTTAGATTACCTCCAGATACGGTGCCAAGAATTGGGAATCAGCAATATTTTTTTTATTTAGGATTTAGGATTCAATCAAGAATTGGCTTTGGTATTATTTAAGAGGAGATTGCTGTTTTTGGCACCTGTATCACTAAAAAGTATTTAAAAAACAATCGTGTATGAAGCTGAAAGTGAGTGACATATTGTTTTCCTGGGTAATTCAGTTTGCTGCATTGCATTACTAAGTATGTCTTTTCTAATGAATAAGAAAAAGATATGAATCGAACAGGTTCTCCTCTTGTGAATAGGTTTTGCACTTGACTATGGAATAGGTAACTGTTATTGTTGAAATTATGGCTTAGAATGGATTTGTTATGCTGCTGCTGCTATAAATTAATTTCTTTCTAGCTCTTGACCTCTTGTTAGGAAGTTTCACATGCCACATACTTAATTTTGTGTTGCATGTATTGCAAAGGGTACAATGAAGGTAGGCCGGTTAGCAAAGGAATTAGCAGCCGATGTAAATATTAAACGCAAAGCCAAAGGACTGCTTCCTCGTGTAACAATTAAGTGTCAATTTTAGTTGTGTCATTCCTTTAATAATTATTTGGCAAAAGAATTTCTCTTATTGCTCAAAAGAATTCCTTTTCTTAGCTAATATCTATACATGGAAAACATAATTTAAATAGTAATTTTGTACTTCTTTCTTTGTTGCAGCATTCTTATAACTCCTAAATGATATAAATATAGTGAAACACATTGTTTGAGTGAAAGTTTGGATCAATAAATTGCATAACCAAAATAATCTATCTGATTGCTGTGTATAATCTTTAGGCTATTTCTTGCGTTTTTCATTTACAAAAATAAGTTTATTTTTCTTTTTAAGTTTTACACTAGTTCTCACTCTTTAGTACTTGTTTCAAATGAATATAACTAAGTTGAAGTGAATTATTCATGTCACTGTATAAAGGTTCGAGCTGGAATAGTTGGATACCCTAATTTTGGAAAGTCATCATTGATAAACCGTGTACTAAAGTGAAGAATGTGCCCTGCAGCTCCAGACCAGGAGTTATCCTAATTGTTCATGAACTTGTATTTTGGTAAAGTTGAAATTAATGGCTTCTAATGTTGAGTACTTAACAAGTTTTTGCGAATTTTGATGATTGATGACAAATTTTCATGTTGGAATTTAATATTTAGATATTTCTTTTTACTATTTAATTTTTGAGTTTGTATTTTGATAAGATCATATAGTTTTGGTTGATGACATTTTATGCAGTGTTTTAAATTTGGAAGATATTTTAAGATTTATATTAGATTATAATTATATTTTAGGATGTTTATTTATACTTTATTTATTATTTTATTTTAAAACGGTTTTTCCGGTTGAATCACCGGTTAAACCGGTTGGACCAGTAAACCAGTGAACCAGTAGCTAGAGCGGTTCGATGACCGGTCCGGTTCTCAGAATCTTGCTGTCAAGCTCCTTCCATGGCCGTTTAGAGCTTAGACGTACCTGTGGTTGGTCCCGCTAGAAGCAACGCATAAAAGAGTCACTGGACTTCCGATGAGACTTGGTGCTGCGGCACTTTGCAAATGATGTCTTGATTCTCCTAGCCGTGGCCCATTTTCTACTGATCCCTTGCTATTCCAATGAACCCAACCAAGAAGTTAACATTTTCCCACATTTTTCAAAGATGTTCCTCTCTCAGAGCCCTCAATCCTGGAAAGCAAGCCCATGCCCAAATGATAGTAACTGCTTTTGTGCCTAGCATCTATGTTACCAATTGTTTGCTTCAATTCTACTGTAAATGTTCCAATATGGCCTATGCATTCAATGTGTTTGACAGAATGTCACAAAGGGATATAATCTCATGGAACACCATGTTGTTTGGTTATGCTGGAGTTGGGAACGTGGGGTTTGCACAGTACTTGTTTGATTCAATGCCAGAGAGAGATGTGGTTTCTTGGAACTCTATGCTTTCGTGCTATTTACAAAATGGCACTAATCGAAAGACAATTGATATTTTTATTAGGATGAGATCACTGAGAATTCCACATGACTATGCTACCTTTGCTGTAGTTCTGAAAGCATGTTTAGGTATTGGAGACTATTGCTTAGGTCTTCAAGTGCACTGTGTTGCAATTCGCATGGGTTTTGATAACGATGTTGTAACAGCTAGTGCTCTAGTAGATATGTATTCAAAGTGTAAGAAGCTAGACAATGCTCTTCAAGTTTTCTATGAAATGCCCGAAAGAAATTTGGTATGCTGGAGTGCTGTAATTGCAGCCTGTGTTCAGAATGATCAGTTTATTGAGGGTTTAAAACTGTTTAAGGATACACTGAAAGCTGGTATAGGGGTGAGTCAATCAACCTATGCTAGTGCATTTAGGTCTTGTGCAGGATTAGCTGCATTCAAACTAGGTACACAATTGCACGGTCATGCTTTAAAATTTTCTTTTGGATATGATACTATAGTGGGAACTGCCACCTTGGACATGTATTCAAAATGCAACAGAATGTCTGATGCACGAAAGCTTTTCAACTCATTGCCCAATCCTACTCGGCAATCTTATAATGCCATTATTGTTGGATATGCTCGTCAAGACCAAGGTCTTAAAGCTTTAGAAAATTTTCAATCTTTACAGAGGTCACATCTTGGCTTGGATGAGATTAGTCTGTCTGGTGCTTTGACTGCTTGTGCAGCAATCAGAGGCCGGTTGGAAGGGATTCAGCTACATGGATTAGCAGTCAAATGTGGTTTAACGTTTGATATCTGTGTTGCAAATGCCATTTTAGACATGTATGGTAAGTGTGGAGATCTGATGGAAGCTTGTGTAATATTTGATGAGATGGAAAGAAGGGATGCTGTTTCTTGGAATGCAATCATTGCAGCTCATGAACAAAATGAGGAAATAGAGAAAACACTTTCACTCTTTGTTTCAATGCTGCGCTCAACAATGGAACCAGATGATTTTACTTATGGTAGTGTTGTAAAAACGTGTGCTGGTCAGCAAGCTTTAAACTATGGTATGGAGATTCATGGACAAATTATTAAGTCCGGGTTGGGGTTAGACAGTTTTGTTGGCAGTTCCCTTGTTGATATGTATTGTAAGTGTGGAATGCTAGAGGAGGCTGAAAAGATTCATTACAGATTGGAGGGGCAAACAACAGCTTCGTGGAATTCAATGCTTTCAGGATTCTCATCGCAAAAGCAAAGTGAAAATGCTCAGAAGCATTTTTCACAGATGCTGGAAATGGGTATCATACCTGACAACTTCACCTATGCTACAGTTCTAGATATTTGTGCTAATTTGGCTACTGTTGAACTTGGAAAGCAAATTCATGCTCAAATCTTAAAGCTACAGTTGCATTCAGATGTGTATATAGCCAGCACTCTTGTAGATATGTATTCAAAGTGTGGAAATATGCAGGATTCCAGACTAATGTTTGAGAAGGCACCTAAGAAGGATTATGTGACTTGGAGTGCTATGATTTGTGCATATGCATACCATGGTCTTGGAGAAGAAGCCATTAAATTATTTGAGGATATGCAGCTTTTGAATGTGAAACCGAATCATACAATTTTTATTTCAGTCCTCAGAGCTTGTGCGCATATGGGTTATGTGGACAGAGGGCTGCATTACTTCCAGAAAATGCAAAACTACTATGGTTTAGACCCACGGATGGAGCATTATTCATGTATGGTAGATCTTCTAGGGAGGTCCGGACAAGTAAACGAAGCATTGAAGCTTATTCAAAGCATGCCTTTTGAAGCTGATGATGTAATTTGGAGAACTTTGCTTAGCAATTGCAAGATGCAAGGGAATATAGAAGTCGCAGAAGCAGCAGCCAGTTCTTTATTGCAGCTGGACCCCCAAGATTCTTCTGCGTATGTCCTTTTATCTAATTTCTATGCTATTGTGGGGATGTGGGGTGAGGTTGCAAAAATAAGAAATATAATGAAGAATTATAAACTAAAGAAGGAGCCTGGTTGTAGCTGGATTGAAGTAAGAAATGAGGTACATGCGTTTCTTGTGGGGGACAAGGCACATCCAAGATCTGAAGAGATATATGAGCAAACTCGTCTACTTGTGGATGAGATGAAGTGGGATGGATATGTTCCAGAAATTGATTTCATGGTTGATGAGGAGCCAGAAAAACAAGATTCTTATGAGGGTCTCACAGTCACAGAACAGCAATTAGTTGCAGTGTGAGGTAATATAGAAAAGATTTTGATCCCTGCCTACAATAGCTTGATGGATATTTCTACACTTCTATGTGGTTATAAAGTTTTGGAAGAGGAAAAGAAATTGCCAGAGTTTGAAGATAAACTTAAAGCCAAGCAGGAAGGAGTTTATAGGCAATGCAATAGAAAATTCGAAACTGAAATTTAGTTGCTTGAAGGGAATCCAAGGAAGTTATAAGGTAAGATTTTGTTTATTATTTGTAGCTCTTTAGTTTCTGCCTGTAATGCTTCTAATGGCTGCTATCGCATATGAATTCTTAACTTTCCTACCAGAAAACTGAACCCTGAATAACAATCCACTTTTGCTTGACTTATCGTCAAGATGGGTTATATTTATGTACTTGTATGCAGAAAATGGAACTTAATGGTGCCAATACATCTCACTCTTGGCAAATAGAAAATCATCCAGAAAAGTGAATTGATAAACTGATAAATCCACAATTTTCAAAGTGGAGTTCACATGTTAAATCTCACACTAAAGTGTGATATTCTGTGTATACATTGCACAACCTGTTACATTGCTTCCATCAATCATCAATGCATAGAAGGAAAGGCAATTAGTTATGTAAGCCTTTTAGAACCATTTAAAGAGGTAATAGTATTGGAAGAACAAGAGTTTTGAGAAGCTTTTTTCCTGCTCAACTTCCCAATGCTACATTTTGTTTACAACAGAATCAAGTGTCCAAGTTGTTCTCTTGCTTACCCCTGTTTCCATTCCCTTGTTTGACCTCTTTTTGATTCTGACAGCCTGCGTAAGATCAACCAGTAAAACTCACCGCATTAGACTCTAAAAAAGAAATAATATTAATATTTAAAAACCTCAATTGTTGCAAGACATGGTTTAATGGACTTCAAAACTCACATTTGGTTGCAACTTAATGCATAATCCATCCTACTTTTCTTTCTAATCAATCATAATGCAGGCAAAATTAACTGCAACAAAATGGTGCAAAGCACACATTACATACCCTTTTTCATCTTCTTATCCTTGATGCTGCTAGAGACCGCCATGAGACTGTTCGCATGCACAACAAACTGTATGCGGTTGGGAAGCACACTATAACGATACCAAACATATTTGAGCAGCACTCCACTGACATTATATATGTAGAACACTATTTCATTATTTGAAGGACGACATCTTCCAATAATATCCCCATTAGCAGATAAGCACAGAGCCTTAAAGAAATTGAGAGGAATCACACAGAGTAGGGTCCAAGACGACTGCACTTTGTATTCTTTCATCACCCATATCTCAGTTTTATCCTCTACATACGAATACAAATACAAGGCTAGGCACCCTCCTAGCTGGACAATACCGGGTCTAAACATGTCTCTTTTTATCGCTTCTATCTTGGAGAAATTTCTTTCCTTCAGATCAAAGACAAGAATGGCATCCAAGACCCCATAAGTAGACCAATGAATAGCCCCGTTACAGAACACCCCATAAGGTTTCAACTTAGACAAATTCAATGATTTGGGGAGTTCAGCATCAAGATTAATCCATGAATTGCTTCCCAAACAACACAAATCAAAATGGTTTTTGCCGTCTTTACCCTTATATGCTACAACTACTACATAGTCATCTTGTGACGCATCGTAACCAAAGCCATATAGAAGCGCAAAGAACTCACCATTGCTTGTTGCGGTATTATCGATATGAGAGTATGAGATTGTTTTGCTGGAACCAGTGAGCGGGTTCCATTGTATAAGAAACTGTGGTTTGCCATGTAAGAGTACGAACCCTCTGCAGGAACCAAGAAGATGGTATACAGGTGGTGCCTTCTTGTAAATGGGAGAGATCGCTCTTGTATTGTCATGGAGCAGTGCGTCGAGGTCAACGGAGTAAGCTTGAGATTTGTCTTGGAGGAAGAGGCATGTATGGGAGGGTGCGAGAGAGTGATCAAGATGGGATTTTGCAAAATGGGGATCGGAAATGAGTGTGTTCCATAGCTTCGAAACGAACCTGAGGCGCGCAAGATGTTTGATGGGGATCCTCAGAAAGATTTCTTCTATCAGCTCGAGAGGAAGGAGGTCGTTGATGCTCTGGAGCTTCTTCTCCATGCTCGATTGCTCCATTGATTGGTTCGTTAGGGTTCTTGGCAGGGAAGAAGATTCACATGCCCTTTCCCTCAAGCCGTTTAAAGAAGACGAGGATTTTCCCGCGTTTTCGTTTTTCTTTTCAGTTCCCACTTCCCAGGTCTTTTGAAACAAAAAATAACGGAATAATGCAACTTTGGAAACAGTTATTTTAGAGAAGTGTTGAAGCAATTTAGGCTAATTTTGTTTATATATATGAATGGGAATGGTTTGTTGTGTATTGTTATTGGGAGGGTAGGGTTGGTGTTGTTTTTTTAATATGAAGTTATTTTTTTTAAAATTGTTATTAAGTATATTAAACGGTTTGATTTGTTGAGGAACCAAGAGTAATACGAAATTGAAGAGTCCGATTTCAGTAGAGACAATTTTTTTGGACACCATATAAATTGATGGATTTGATTTTCGTGCAATTTTTTTTTTCAAATTCAAAGATAAATTTTTTAGTTAGATTTGTGAAAAATTTGGAAGTGAAAAAGATGGAATGTGATGAATAAAAAGATTTTTTTGGAATATGCAAGAGAGAATTTGTGGTGGCTTTAGCGTATACACGACACATATTGATGATATAAATATGATCGTCTAATTTTAATATTTAATTCTGATGATTCGATTTTTATAATTCTAATCATAATCCTAACTATTTAATTTGTACTCAATTGTCTACACTTAGTATAATATTGGAGTAAACTTGTCAGAAAAATCTTATGTGACCGTTATCGGCGCTGATGTGATGAAGTTGATGGTGTTGAATGTGCACTTCCAAAACCATTGACAATTGTAGATTATTGGAGAAACTGAACGCCAACTTCAAATGATACAGCTTCTAGAAAGCATTGGTTTGGAATTGAAAAAGTTGAAGAAGCTATTAGTGAACTCCAACAAGCTCCTCTTTCTTTGAGCCTCCACTTCACACCTCACCTCTCTTAAGGTGCTCGACGCCTGCCTCGACTGCCTTCACTCCCTCCTCGACAGCCTCGAAAACCTCGTCAGCCTCGAAACCCTCAACATCAGCCTTTCACTTCCTCTGCTCTCTCCCTTGCTCCGTTGGCCTCCTCTTCTCTCTCATCGAGCTTGACATCAGTTACAACAGGATCACCTTATTTTTTTCCATTGTCTGCCTCAACAAGCTCTAGAAACCCTGCATATGTTGATGGTAATCCCTTTATGTCGCCGCTACTGAAAATGGTGGAGCCATAAAAGGGTATCTCTGCTAAAAAGCAGGAGTAGTGGGAGCCATGAAGAACAAGAAACTTTTATAATGACAAATTAATGAAATTATATATCCTTCAATTCTTTTTTTTTTATATTTTTTTTAGTGTCATTTATAAAATTAATAATAAAATATTATATTTTATTTTTTTAAATTAAAAAAATTGAGAGAATTTATTTTTATTATTATCCTCAACACCTATACAATTTAATTTAATTAACGTGGTTTTTCTTAAAAAAAAATATTGTCTTGATACTT
>NC_029788.2:129992605-129993623 GCF_000816755.2 Arachis ipaensis | reverse complement strand
GATTCTTTAATAATATATCTCAAATTTAAAATCATATTATTAATTTAAGAATGAAAAAAAAAATTCACCTTTTGAAAAAAAATAATGTCACTTTAAAATTAATAATGTCATTCTAATTTAATAAAATTTAATGTACTTTAAATTATTCAACTCTCATCTAATTTTATCTTATCTAATATCATAAGAAATTGCTAACTTTTAGCATTCTTGCTATAAAAACACAAAATGTTATTTTTACAAAAAAAGTTATAAAATTAATTAGTAGATATTTTATATTTATGTATATTATTTGTAGGCTCATCCTTAAACGCTCTTTGCTAAATATGGAGTGCTGCACACCTTGTGAATTCGTAAATCTAAACTCTCCATTTATTATATTTTATTTGAATGGTCTGGATTTAAAAACGTAACCTGTTAATCAGGTTAATCATTTTTTGATAAGTTTTAGATTTTTTTTGTAAGTCTCAGGTATTGGGCTGAAGTTCAAAATAAAAAAAATAGTATATAAATATTAAAAACAATATGTCTGTAAAAAAATTATTGGACTTTAGAATTAAAATAAATAATACATAAAAAATAAGTTGAAAATTCATGTACTAAATCTAGAAAAAAAGATATATTGGAATCTTAAAAAAAATAATATTAAATATATATTATGTATATAATATTAAAATTTAAATAAATTTTGTTTTGTGTGAAATAAAATTATAATATTAAATATAAACACAATGCTAAAAAATTTGTATATATATATATGGGGCAAAAAACTAGAATAAGCCAAGGCAAGAAATGTGTAACATAAATACGCCAAAGTGAAAATCGTTTCAGCAATAAGCCAAACGTGAATTTTATGTAATTCGAACCAGGGTGGTTCGAATTAGGTGAAGAGGAGCTTTGTGTGTAATTCGAACCAATGTGGTTCGAACTACTAACCCAAGTAATTCGAACTCCTCTAGTTCGAACTATAGCCATTTGTGCAACGTATGTAATTCGAACCAGGCTGGTTCGAATTAGGAGA
>NC_029788.2:129985904-129992371 GCF_000816755.2 Arachis ipaensis | reverse complement strand
ATATATATTATGTATATAATATTAAAATTTAAATAAATTTTGTTTTGTGTGAAATAAAATTATAATATTAAATATAAACACAATGATAAAAAATTTTGTGTTATATATATATAATTTTATTTTGTGAGAAACAAAATTAAAACATTAAATATAAACAGAATGATAAAAAATTTTGCATTATACTAATTTAATTAAAAAAATATATATACAACGTAAAAAGCAAACAAACATATAATAATTTTATTTTGTGCGAAACAAAAATTCATATAAGTTTTTATTAACAATTTTTTATTGAAATATGTCATTTTACTATATTTATAATATATTATTTGGGATAATTATATTATTTTAGTTAATATATATTATTTAAAAAAATATTTAAAATGTATTATTTTGTATTAAGAATATTATTAAAAATATATTATTAGTTTTTCTTAAAATAATACTTTCTTTTCTTTGGTTCAAATACTATGACAATAAATTTTTTTTTTACGTAACTGCGTCTACTCAATAAATATTATATTTATTTATTTTTATATTGTATGTAAAATAAATAATTAATGTTTAAAAAGTTAATAAAAAAAGTATTATTTTTTTTACCAACTTTTAGGTGAATATAGAGACTATGTCATTTGAGCTATAATTCGTTGGCAAAGAAAGAAATACTCTTAATTATATATTAAATAAAATAATTATTTATTAGACTCATTCTTATACAAATAAAAATTTTTCTTAGTTTTATATATGTAATATTTTATACCAATTAGTTTCAAAATTTAATTATTTTTTGAATAAATTAATAAAAATAATACAAATAATTGTTTAAATATAATTGTATTTTAATTTTTCATTCTATTAGGTACACGTTGAGGATAATTTGAAATAAAAGATAATGGACTTGTTGTAACTGTCATGTATTTTGTGCTTTGATTGCGTTGTCATCTGAGAATCATGGCGCCTTCATGGAGACCGGGTTCTTCTACAGAATCAGTTTTACGTTTGGAGTTTGCCAACCAGCAGTAGCGACAGACAGCGTCTTCCTTTTCTATGGCAGCAATTTTTCGGGCTTTGAAGGTTCATTTATGGTAGATGTGGGATGGGGTGGGTTCAAGAGCGTCAAAATCTGTGGCTAGACAGAACAATAGTAGAAGCACCTGTTAGCAAACAAAACAGTGAAAATGCTTGAAGACATCACATCAACAATAACAGAATAACGGAGGAAGTCGATCAAATTTTTCTGAGTACTTTTCTGGTGTAAAGACAGTCCTGTGTTAAACGAGCAAATTAGTTTTTTTTGTTAGTGCCGGTTTGTTTGTTCAGCACATGACAAAAAAAATAACAATAATAAATAAATTTAATTTACCTAATTACTTTTGATAGCAGGTTAACTTTTAAAGAGTGTTGCACTCCCTACTTTGCCTAGAGTGCACTAACTTTCGCCATTATTTGTACATATTAATTTATATATTTTCAATTAAATAATTATTAATAAAAATAATCAAACATTCTAAAATAAAAATAATTAATGACTAATTTTATTGTCTAAGTAGTATATTTAATAAATATCTCATTTTAATTCTTTTTAGTTTAAATTGATTTTGTTTAAGTTAGATTGGATTTAAATTTTAAATAAGGTAAAGATTAGGGCGTACAGTTATTTTCATGTAGAATTAATAGTTAAGAATTATTAGATGATAATTTAGTCAAATTTATCCAATCATTTATAAAATTTTCTCAAATATTAACTTTACATACCAACAATTTTGTATGCGAGTTTTTACTTTTAAACAATTCTATAAAAACATGAAAATTAAAAATATAATTTGTTAGACTTGGCGCCCAAGAATCAGCCACAAGTGTCGTCCATGGAGCTGTACTCACTTTCAAAGCGCCTCCGCCACTTCACCGCCGCACCTACTCAGCCCATCCGTCTCTCCTCCGACAAGTCATACCTCAACGGTCGCACCGACACCTCGCGGCTCTTGGAATCACATCGCTGCTCCGTCGTCTCCGATCCTCAAGTTCCGGTGAGTTCCTATAGTTCCGCCTTTTACCCCAAACGAACACGCAATTGTTTTCTATTAGGGTTTGTGATCGACACACAATCATAAATTCAGATTGCGTATCAACTAACATACGATGCAAAGAACCCTAGAAATGATCCACATTATTAAGCCAACATTTGCATGTCTGCTTAAAAAAAATAAGTGAAAAATATGATCTTAAAGGTAGACTATATGCTAGCTGAAAAAGTTTGTTGGATATATATCATACGTGTTTGCTTTGGTTACTTAAACTTTCTTTTTTTGTGGTTTGTGTGTATGCAACATATAATTGTTCATCTCTTTTAGCTAAAAATGGTAAATTGACGTATTGAAAATTTAATTATCTTGTATTCATACAACTTTTGATTATTTTACTATAAAAAAGATTGATTCTTTGCTATGGAAATTTTAATCATTTAATGGTTAATTATTTGATTAAATGAAAGAATATGTAACACATGTAGATATACACAAATATATTGGCTGATCTGTGGTGTTAATTATAATATAGTATATGGGAAAGTGATATTGTTATTTTCGAATTTGATATTAGAACACCTCTTTTGTATGTTTATTATTTTATTCCTCAAAGTGATGGAAGAACTGTTTTGTTGTGAGAATAATTTAGAATTAACACATAGTATAAAAATGACATTATCAATTATGGAGCTAAAGTATTCGCTCTCAAAACTATTTCATCTCTCAGTATGTCACAGTTTATGGCTTTATTTTTTTATGTTTTAGAGAAGGGAGTGGGATGCTGACATATTACTCAACATTCTGTTCCGGCTGGATGTGAAGTCATTGACTCGTTTCAAGTGTGTTTGCAAAGATTCGCAACACAACCTTGGGAGCCCTTTATTCCTGAAAAATTATGTGCAAAATAGTGTGCTGAGATTAACCGGTTTCATCGTTCAGCCAGATATGTACCTGATCCAATCTAGCTACATCCGCGTGGAGACAAGTGGAACCAATATGTGGGAGATGTTCCTAGGTGGTCTTCCTGAAGATGTTCATATCTTGGCATCATGCAATGGCTTGCTCTGTTTCTATAGCATTTCACAAGAACCAGCTTTATATATATGCAACCCTGCAAACAAACAATGTCTTAAGTTGCCGCCATCTAGCGGCGAATACATAAGCATTGGAATTGCTTTTGACTATGAAGGAGGATCCATTGACAGTGCCACCAACTCTGCCAAGTTCAAGTTAGTTAAAGTTGTTAATGCTCAACCAATGATTTCTACTGACTTGAGATTTCAAATTTATTCGTCGGAAACAAGATCTTGGAAGATGTCAAATGCAACCTGTGAAGGCGGGATATTGTTGAAGAATAAAGGAATTTACTTAAGAGGTGTCTTATATTGGCTCGGCAAATGCAAAAGAATACTGGTTTTTGATGTTCGGACCGAGTTAGCGTTGTGGATTCTTAGGCCTCGTGCTGCCAAAGATACTTGTTCGTCGTCATCATGCATCGGAGAGTCTAATGGCACACTGCATTATGTCTCACTGACAAAAACATTAGGTCTTCGTGTGTGGAGTCTTCAGCATTATTTTGGAGAATGGACTCTTGAGTACAAGATGTCTTTTGAGGATTTTAAAGAACAATGTGAAAGTACTTTTCCCAATTTTTTAGTTGATAAATCGGCAGTAACTCCTCTAGCCTTCAAAGACTGGGTGTTGCCGCTGCTAATTCGTGGTAAAGATCAAGTAATTGTCTATGATTTTAAGAACGGAAAGATGACTTGGGCGTGCAGCTTGAAACGTTATGACCTAGGTGCAACAGTGTTTTCTCATTCCATGAGCTTGGTTCCATTGAATGATGCATAGCTTGGTTCCATTCTGCGCCCATTTCTTTTGGTTTTGTATTAGCATTTTTTTTTATACATAAAAGAAAGCGGAGATTTCTTTGTACTTATTATGGCTTATTATGATGATATTATTTTCTGCAGTTTGCTGTTGTTATTAATCCTGTGTTAGCTAATGCATATGGACCATCTTTGTTTGCAATGAATGATTTAGATGTGTGGTAGAAAAACTTCATGAGAAAATTTTGAAAGGGGACAAAAATTCAAGAGGAATGGATATTTTTCTTTGGTGTCTAAGAGGAACGGATATGAAATCAAATTCTATGAGATCATTCAAGCTGAGGAATTAACTTCTGCCCCTAACTATTTTTTCAATATATTATTTGGAATGTGATCCGTTTATTTCTTTTTAAATAAGTTTATCTCCTTAATAATAAATATTATAAATTTTCATTTTGGTGCCTAAGTTTTCAAATGTTTGCTTCAATTTTGTTTATTGGCAACATCTAATATGCAAAAGGGTTTTTAGATTGAAAAAGGATATACCTATCATATGGTTTGGGAAAGAAAAATGTGTTGTCAAAAGTCAAAACTAGTTTCAGGAATCAAGAGAAAGGATCCATATACTCTCGGTGGGAGTAAAATTTTGATTCAAGACCAGAAAACAAAATTTGATTACTACATAATGATTTGCATCACAATTTACAATCCCATTACCAATGGCACCTCCCCAATTCCCTTCTGATAAGTGATAACTCAATTATAGACCGAAATCAACATTCACATCCTTGAAAAACTGAAAAGCCACAGCTGAAACCAGTACAACAAGAAACGATTTGAACAAGAACTTAAAACCAAGAACTCCGGCATCTATTCTCCTCACTGACCCGGCATCCGGCAGAGAATCCCCAACCTTGGTTTTATTATCATTCGCAGAAAAATTCATCCAACACCTGTCCGCCTGGGAAATTAAAATAGGAGCGATAATTAGAGTGTAGCTGAATTCAACTTTTTCTAGGTTCTTGAGATTATTGTACTTTGAAAATTTTTAAATTCTTTTAGCTCAAATTCTCAATGCTCACATCTTAAACTGCTATGAACATAAAAAATTGAGTTCACAATAATGATAACAAGATCAATGTTCTTTTTTTATTCGATATATATAGTAACGATATTATATAACAGTAATTGGAAACATTGAAAGGGGACTGAAAAAGTAGACCTAGTAACATTCGGCATCAAATATTCAGGAGTTTTTCTTTCCATTAGAATGATATTTTATGGCAAGTGAAAATGACTTGAGGCAATATCTAGAGGAAACAATTTTCACTTCAAAATATATTGATCAAATTTCACATATAAGATACTTGTAATTATAAAAGGTTATTCAACATATGACATATCCCCCTTAGAGGTAATGAACAAATAAGAAACAAGTTCAAAAAAGTCTGAAGTACTCACCTCATAGTCATTCGCTGACGAAGCATTAGATTCTGGAAAAATACCATTTGCAGCCTGCTTTAGCTTTACCGCCAAAAATTTGTTCTCACTTGCTAAGGAAGAAAGCTGCAGATAAAATGCAAATATTTTCATATTTAAACAAGCAAGGAACTATACCTTAAGAACTTAATATATTTAGTTTGCCTTTAGCTAAGCTTGAATTCTTAATACCAAACTATCTTCTTTGCTGATCCAAAAAAAATTCAAGCAGATTTGGTATAGTCTTTTGCTCTTCTTTTTTACTTCTTCAATTAAACAACTTGAATGTTTTAACAAATAAATATTCTATCAACTCAAACATCCCTTGAGCCAAGTACACTACTACTAAATTTTGTTCCTCTGAATTTTTATTTAACAAAATTTAATGGAACTCCATGGACCAAATAAGTTCTTTTTTGTTTAATTTTTCTTGGGGAAAAAAGGGGGTCAATCTTCAAGACAGTAGAAAATCAGAGAGAGAGGGAAAAGAGTTTCCTCATTCACTTGTTACTCACAAACTGACAACAAACAAAGCATCACAAACTGCAATGTTCACTTATGATGCTACACAGAACAGTCAATACCATTCAAAATCTTACTCGTTTCTGCTGATTGATGCTATGAATAATGAAATTAAATATCACGCAGGCAAGAGACCTAGCAGCGTACGATATGCCCTGCTATGACAGGTCATGATGGTTTTATGAGTTAGTTGCATGGCTTTACCTGCTTATTAAGACGTTCTCTTTCAAGAGCAATCTGTGTTATCAAATTCTGGAAAATCATTGTCCGCTTTCTGATGTCCTTTGCAGTTGCCACTTTGGCTTCCTCCACCAGGTGCAATGATCCCTCCAAGCATTCCAATCTGTTTCGCAAGAAGCTTAGCTCCTCATTCAACTCTGCGTTAGTTTCGGATATTATGATACACTTGTCCTCCGCACTGTCAGCCCGTATCTCAGCTTTAGAAACCTTCAACTTCAGATCCTCTATCACAAGCTCCATATCTTTAATTGTGGAACATAACATACTTTGCTTCTCCTGACTAGCTTCAACAGATGCGACTGCTTGCTGGAGTCGTAAATCATATTCCTTTAATTGCTTCTCAAGTGGTTCTACATTCTCAGATGTGCAACCG
>NC_029788.2:129980987-129985846 GCF_000816755.2 Arachis ipaensis | reverse complement strand
TCCGACGATAACATATGTTCAGATTCTGCAGCTTTAGCTCGACTTTCTGCATTAGATAGTTTTTCTTTCAGCTCAAAAACAAGGTTTTCCATGTCTCTTATTTCGGAACACATTGCAGTATACTGTTTCTGATATTCATCAGCAGAGGCCTTTGTATTCAGGAGCTGAGATTCATATTCTTTTAGCTGCTTTTCAAGTGAAGACACCTTATCCGAATTGCCGCTTTCAAGCTTAGCTCTGAGCTCAGATTCTCTCTGATTTAAACCATTCAAATTGAACTGAGAAATCTGGAGCTTGCCTAACAGGTCTACTGAAATTCCCATCAAGATCTCACGTGCATTGTCTGCCTCAAACCATCTTTCACAAACATCAGCAGCTTCTTCCTCCGCATGAATTAGCTCTTGCTCTAAAGAAGCTATCCTAAGCTTTAGCGTTTCTTCAATTTGTCTTGACTTATTGATATTCTTCTCAAGATCCATTTCACTTGCTAAAGATTTCTCCAACATCCTCAGAATATGTCTTTGTTGCTCAATTGTTTGCATGTTTATTCCTGTTTTGACATCCGAAGAGTGGTCATCCTCTGGGATTTTCACACCCTCTTCGGCATTACCTGTTCCATGGAAATCAATAAAAAAAATATACATCAGAAACGGATAATTATATAAAAAAAATTATTCTTATTGGTCACACATTGACACATTCATGAAGAAGTAACAAGTTTGAGCCAATCAGTTCGATGGTCTTAATGGTTCTTCTTAATTCTTTTTTTTCCTCTGATAAAATAATAATCAACCAAATTAATTCATGAGAGGAATTCCCTCTGAAATTGTACAAACAACTTCATATGGAAATTGAAGTGGACCCCTTATAAGGAAGGAGACAAAAATATGAAAGAAAAAATCCTAACCACTTCAAAAAAACCACAATTTCTATAAATACATAAGAAAAGTCAATTGATAAATGTGTAAACAACCAATAAGGAAGAATAGAAACAAAATCAATCAATAAGATTCTCTATCCTTACCACTTTCTTCTCTCTTATAAGAAGACAAAGTCCTCTGAAAATTAGTAGATTGCTTCTTAATCTCAGAGAACTGCTCCTCAGATTGCTTGAACCCTTCCTCAGAAACTTCCAACCGGTTCCTCCAAATGCTGCTGCTAGAAGACACAAACTGCTCAGCTTCAACAATCTCAGCATGAAGGGTCCCCAAAAACACACCCAATTCCCTCACCTCAGAATCCAACACTCCACACAACAGATCAAACTCAAGCCCCTTCTCAGCACATTCCATGTCCATTACCATTCCATCAATGCCATTTTTTTCCAAAATCATTGTCTCCAATTCACACTCAAGGGTCTCCAAGTTCATCACAAAGATGCCCAAGTTTGTAACTTTCTCTGAGAAACATGCAAGATTCAGCTCCAGCCTCATCAGCATTGTGGAAACAGCAAAATGTAGATCATAATCATCTTCTCCACTCTGAGTATCCATGGTTCTAAAAAAGGAACACTCCAAAACTTGTTGTTCTTCTCCCGGAACCTGAGTTCGAACTCAAAAACCCAATAAAAATGTCAGATTTTGAAGCCACATAGTGAAAATTTGTTGGAAGGGACGAAAATAGAATAAATAAACAAATTGGGAGAAAAATTTGAATGACAAATTTTTAGAACTGAGACTATTGAATGGAGTAGAACTATACCGATTGAAAAGTGCAAGAAACGGGGGGATTCGGAGATAGAAAGTTAGTGGATTTCGATCGAAATCATGAATTTGGAAGATTCACAGTACGGTTAATCCCTACTTGCAAAATCAAAGACAGAAACACGAACACACTGCACTTCTAAAACGCAGCGTTTTGCTTCCGAAAATGTTTTTTTTTCCTCTTTAATTTAGTATACTATACATTTTCGAAAAATAAAAATTGTTTCAAAAAAACGTCAATCTATAATTATTAATTGGTGAATGCTATGGTGCCTTTAAAATTGTACATAACTTATCAAAAAAGACAAATAGATAATATTTAATAAATTTTAAATATTTTACTTTTTACTTTAAATATTTTATTTTTTACTTTTAAAAGTAAGTTAGGTAATTTAAACACCATAGTAAAAAGCACTATAGAACTCACCTTATTAATTATTAACAATTGTGGACAAACTATTCAAATATGAATTTCTTTCCTTAATTTGTGGATGATTCTATTTTTTCTTCTCGTTTTTGTTTTACAAAATGTTTCTTGTGTCAATAAAATTTGGAATTTTTTTATTTAAATTAAAAATATATAATATTTATCGATTTAAATAAACGTATAAGTATTTATTAAAATATAGTTTCAGTCACATTTCAGATGTACTGCTACTGTGTTATAATACACCACGTGCACCTGAGATATGAACAAAACCAGATCTCGGATACAATGCATCCGAGATATGGCTTTAATCAACTTAAACCCATTACATCTGAGATATGTACATTTTTGTTGATCAAGGACAGCACATCCAAGATACGGTCAAGTGTGCATGATAAATTTTATTTATAAATGTAACAATATTTAAAAAAAAAAACATATTCACATGAATAAACAAGTCGAGTTATACATTTGGATATACTAAAAAAGAGTCATACATGTGATGGAAGTCTACAAACATAAGTAATAAGCAAAATACATATAGCAATAATGGTAACTAACGCCGTCCAGCGGCAGGATCCAAGTGGTGTCCAGTCTCACATCCACGAGGACGGGACACCCTAGGAGGACGGTATGGACGAGTACAAACAACTGGCTGACTGGAAGTGGGCGGTGGACGCTGGTATGGTGGCGGAGGAGGAGCTGATACAGTCATGGGAGGAGGCATAGAAGGTGATCTCCAGACAGTACCGGACGGTGGAGTCGGCGGTGGCAGGGATGGAGTCCAATAGTGGGGTGACGGAGCAGAACCTGACTGGTGCGGTGGTGGAGGAGGAGTCTGATAGTGCCCTGGAGGAACTGTCCCATGCCGAATGGAAACACCGCTCGACATCCCAGGAATGTCGGTGTCGTCTCTCCTGCGGCAATAACGACTGGCCAAGACATCCATCGCATCACTGGGTGCCCCGATGATCTTGAACATGTCATCGATGTCTATCATATCATCGGATCCAATGTCGAACTGGTGCTGCTCCCAAGCTCTGTCATTAGTCGGGTGGTGAGCAGGGGCTGAGGTACCTGGCATAAGCCTCGCAGCAACGTCAGCCTCATGGGCAGCGAAAAATGCATCGGAGGGATGCTCTGCATGTGCATCGGGAATGGCATCCTGATGTACCTCCTCCTGTCGGGCGTACTCAGCCTCCTCGTCTGACAACTGCTGGTCTCCATCATGAGGATTCCCACCGTCCCTACGGACGTGCGGACCACGTGCCTGCTGCGCTGGTCTCCGGCACAAGTGTAGCCAACTTGTCCGTATCTCGGATGCACTGTCCATGATCAACAAAAATGTGCATATCTCGGATGCAGTGGGTTTAGGCTGATTAAAGCCATATCTCGGATGCATTGTATCCGAGATCTAGTTTTGTTCATAACTCGGGTGTATCCGACATATAACTAGCACGTGGCGTAATAACACGGTAGCAGTGCATCCGAAATACGTTTTTAGTGTGATTTACCCCACTGCATTTGAGATGTGACCCAAAACGTATTTTAGTAAATACTTATACGTTTATTTAAATCGATAAATATTATATATTTTTAATTTAAATAAAAAAATCCTAAAATTTTAAACTAATTTTGATATATGGCACGAGCAAACTAAATAGAAAACAAAAGAGTAAGGTAATAGGAAAGCAAACTATAGTGATGGAGGCTTCAAACGAAGGTAGTAACTCTCTCAATATCCAATCTAAAAGCATAAAATTAAAAATCTAAGAATGTGAAGAACCCTAGAGGAAGTAGTATTTTCTCTCTAAGATTCAAAACTAAAATTAAACTAAAGTAGGGGTCGCAAAATGGGTTGAACCCGTAGGGACGATCCGCTAAAACCGCTAAAAAAGGCGGGTCGGGTTAGGATTTGGAGCCCGTCAAATTAAAAAAATCCGCCAAACCCGCACCGCCAAATTGGCGGGTTTTGGCAGGGCGGGGCGGGCCGGTCCGCCGGGTCGAAGATTTTTATTTTTCTTTTTTTTTATTAAATAAAAGAGTGATTATTATTATAAAATTAATAATTATAGAATTTTTAAACACTTTTTTTTCATTTTTTGTTTTTATTCTTCTTTTAGTTATTAACTTTATTTATTTTATTTTATAATTTTGTATATATGCTTAAATTATGTGACTTATTTTTTAAAATAAAAATGATTCTATTGACAAATATTATTTTGAACAATTTTATTGAAGTTAAAAATAAAAAAAAATAGTAAAAAAATTATATTATAATTTAACTATTTTTTATTTGTATTTGATTTTTTAATTATTATTTTTTGGTTAATTTTAATGAATTTTATTTTTCAAAAAAATAAAAAGAGACAAGTGGGCTAGCCCGCTAACTCGCCAATCTGCCATAACGGATTAGCATTTTGAACCCATTTTAATTGGCGGGACGGGCTGGTCCGCTCCGTTTATAGGACGGGCCTAGGTGGGGCATGACGGATTGGGGCGGACCGACCCGCTTTGCCACTCCTAATGATTTATATTGTGTCGTCTTAATAAAGTTTAAGTGAACTAAAGTCAAAGTAACGAACAATTAAAAGGTCAAATAGGTTTTTCTTTTTGGGGTGACTAAATAGGTTTATTTAATAATGAGTTGAGTATTGATTAATAAAAAATAATTTAAAAATAATTTTCCAAAAGTTCCTTTTACAGAATGCTTAATGGCCTTAAGACAA
>NC_029788.2:129972505-129979772 GCF_000816755.2 Arachis ipaensis | reverse complement strand
CTAATTATACATCAAAAATAAATTCTATAAATAATATTTATTTTGAAGCATGTTTCATGCAAAACTAATTTGAAATTCAAACTCATTTTATACAGAAGCTACCACAAACAAAATTCTTAAAAGCATAGTACTAATTCCTTTTGCAAAGATCAAAATGATACACATATTAATTCAAATATGATTGCCCATTCATGATATGATTTCTTGATCATGAAGGCACTCCTAAAACTGTGATTCTAGAATCTTCCTTTATATATGAAAACAAAAATGCAAAACATAACAGTTATGTGAATCTATGCAGATAACACTGCAGGCTGTTGTGGTGACTCTTCAGTTTGCAAACTTTCATAGTACTTAAGAAGAACCTTCCATCCATTAGGACACATAAAACCATCTGGTGGATTCTCTCCACTTTTTGCATAAGCCCTCATCTGAACAAAACAAATTATTACCAAAACATGTTACAATTTTATACTCTATATGAGATCCATTTTCTTAATATAGAACTTAGTTCAAGTGGTATTATTATGATTTAATTACTCTATTGGGTTCCTATAGTTTCACCAAATTTGCAATTAGGTCCATATATTTTTTTTTCTTTTCAATTAGATCCCTACACTACTTTCAATTTTGTAATAGGTCATTTTTATGTTAAAAATATTAAAATTAACAAAATATTTCTCTCAAAAAATATGTAATCAAAGATCTAATTAGGTTCTTAGTTATAGATATCTTCAATTTGCAGAGAAATATTCAATTAACTCTAATACTTTTTACATTAGAAATGATCTAATTACAAAATTAAAAGCAATGTTAGGAATTCAATTGAAAAGAAAAAAAATATAGAGACCTAATTAAAAAATTGGTAAAACTATAGGGACCAACATAGTAATTAAATTGATTACTATTTATTAATTATTAAGTAGCTATCCTTTGGTTAATTGCATTGGCAGTTAATGACAGTTAATTATTTTTTTATTCTCTGATGGAGAGAATGTATATAAGACATAAAATTTGGTCTTTAATTATGACTATCAAAAACATTCTGGTTCCATTTGATTGGTAGTTGATGAATTGGAAGTTCCAAATTTGATCAAGAACAAGAACAAGTATGAATTGAATCAAGAACATGATTGGACAGGCTATGGCTGGAACTATGTCAATTACTTGTGTTCAAAGAAATTACTTAGAACACATTTTTAAATTTCAGTTAATACAATGCACCAAGATTAATTTGGTGCATGCATGCATGGTATAAATTGAATAGAAATTGTGAAATGTAAAATCATATTGTGATCACTAAATTAGCATAATGCAGTAGTGTTTAACTTGGTGAATCAGAGAAACATAACAAGTTTTAGTAAAACTATGAAGGTTTATTCTTCACTCTATGCTCTTAGTTGTTCCAATATGTAACATATATGATACTTTGCTTAAGCTGTAGCCAGTTCTAAGAAAGAAGAGTGAACCAATGGCAGTGGCAGATGCAGAATTGCAGATTCGAATCGAAAGAAATACCTTTGTTCCGGATATGAAGAGAAAATCCTTGGCGCGAGAGGGATCGAAAAATGCCATCTTATTCTCACTAGTGTCATATGCTGCTACCTGCAATTTGAGAAAAAAAGAATGTGATAAGTTGAATGTGTAAAAGATGTTTACTATTTACACAAATGAAATTGATCTCTTCAACTATATGAATACTAAATATAATGTTACTTACCCTAAATGGCAAAATATTAAGCTTTTCTAGGCCAGGTGCCATGCTTAACACCTTTTTACCATGATCAGGATCATATAAATCCCTTTTCTCAGTTGGGTGTCCCATGCCAGCTGGATCGCGGCCAACAATATAGAAGTTGGCACCAGCATTGATCCTAGCCTTGGCATGCCACTGCACCTCGGTTGGACCGGCATAGTGCATAGGTGAAGGAAATATAGCCACTATGGTGGTCTCAGGATCAAGAACTCCATCTTCTAAGACCTAAGAAGATACAAAAATATTTACCATAAGAACAGTGCTTAGATGAGTATAATGGCATGACCAAAGGGTCAATAATGATGTCACATTAGCAGCTAAATTTAATGAAATCACATTGATTTTATACTTCAATTCTCTTTTATCTATCACTGTTATCCTCTATACATTCTTAGATAAATATGATCCAAAAATGTAGTATAAAATAACGGTGACAGATAAAAGAAAACTGATGGATACTACTAAGCATCACACATAAGAAAAACAACAATGTGAAATTGGTAATCACCTTGCTATGTTGTTCCATTCTAACACTCAAAGGCACATCATCAGCTTTTGTGAAACCACCAAGAGGATGAAGCAACAAAATTGGATTTTTGTATCCCATTTCCAATAGGCCCTTTCTAGTATCATTCATTAACAAGGCATGACCATTATGTACAGGGTTTCTTAACTGAAAGGCAAAAACTGCATCGGCTTCTCGCCGGTCGAATTCCTCACGGAGTTGTTTAGGAGATAGCCTGTAGTTATCAAGGCCATCATTGTACTTGATAGGCTTTAGCACTTCCAAGTCTCCTCCGAGAAGCCAGTTTCCGGCCGGGGTAATCGCCTCCTCTACATATGGCAGCCCTGCAGCAATTGTTCCCCATGTTCTAGCTATTCTTTCTTCCTTGTTGTGCTTATAGATTTCAATGCTGCAAAAGGAGTTGAATGGTTAAGAAATACCAAGTAACACCATGAAAGATAGGTTTATTAAGACATAGCCTTTTGGCAGTGAAGTTTTTAACAATCATACTCTCAAAATGACTGCATATATATTAGATTCAAAACAATAATATTGATTAAGTGATGGACAAAACACATATACAACTTATATCATGGCCACAAAGAATTGAAAACAGAAACAATTAGGTATCAATGAACACTAAGAAGATAGAATATGATGAAAAGAAAAGAAGAAAAATGTGAGATTTGGTGAGTGACCTTCTAAGAATAGCAATGCAATCTCCACTGGGACCAAGCAACCCAACATTGGAGGAATTCCCAATTTTCTCCTTGGTCTGATCATCAATTGCCAACACAATTGGTAGTGACATGTTCACCAAAGATCCATTTCCTTTCAACCTCAAAGCATTGAAATGAAGGCTTTGCAAGTACTCATCTTCCCTCATGAACCCTCTCAAGGGGCTAGCCCAACCTTCACTAATCACATGCACCCACTCTATATCAATCTTTGTGAGCTTTACCTTTGGAAGTGCCTCAGCTTCCAAAATCTTAGGACCCCTTTGAGACTCTGACACCACAAGGTCCACCAATGCACCCCCATCTGGCTCAATCAATGAGCTCTTAATAAAGGGTGCACCATAGCAGCCTAAGCTCATTTTTCTAGACCTACTAGTTGTTATGATCAATGGGTTGGAAGTGTAAATTGGTTTGGTTCTAATGTTACTTGTGCTAGTGTTGGTGTTGGTTTTGGCATGGTGGTTGAGGTAATTTAGATGGGAAGTTGTTACATGTAACTTAATGGAGAGAGACATTGTTGTTGGTGTTGGAGATTACTGTGTGAGAGAGAGAATATATTATGTTAGAACAAGAGAAGTAGTTGTGTAACAGAGTTGAACAAGAACCTCTAGATTTGGGAAACATGTTAGAGCCACCCAAGTTGGTATCTTTGTGCCTTTTTTGTGTTTGTGGAGGAGAAAAAGGTACTAGTCCATGTAATTAGTAGCAAGTTGAAAAATTTGGGGACCCTTACCAAAAAAAAGAAAGAGCACAATGAAGAAAGATCTTGTCTTTTGATGCATATAAGAATTAAAATAGATTTCAACTTATTAATTAACCATCCTTGATAAAGAGAAATGTTGTTTCAAACCATAAACCATATTAGGGAGACTATTATGCACATCAACATATATAAATAATTGACAATTATTAATTATTAACAGATTATTCATGGAAGTAACATTTTAGGGAACACTATTCAATGTTCAATTTGTTCATCATTCAACACACATAATTTTGAGAAAGTGCAAACAGCTGGTATGTTGGCTAAGATTGAAAAAGACAAAAACATGCATCCAAATTGAAAAATGTACAAGCTTAATTTGAGGCAAAAATGACAGATTCTTAGGCATTATCTTAGCTGAATTAATGTCTGTACTAATTTAGGCAAAATGATTTCTGTGCACTTGTGGCAATTGGCATGGTGTGCCAAGCAAATTTGACACTAGCGAAAACCTCAACCACTCATTTCCTTATCTTCTTTACTATATTTTGCACTGCTCTAAAAGGGAAAAAATTCTTAAAATTTTATAATTTGAGTTATGGGAACGAAAAATTTGTATTGAGAGATATAATAGAATTCTTGATAATAGAATCCAAATACTAATGACAGAGATATAAAATAATATTTAATACGTATTCTTTGGTTTTCTACGGTATCTCTCAACTCGACAGGTCAAGGACTAATCCGTGGCAGATTTGAGCTCCATTTAAGGGTTTGCCGCTGGCCAAAAGATTTCTGCATGCATAAGCCAAGATTCGAATCCCGACATTTGCTTAAGCAGAATAGTATGAATGAAATGAACATAACCATTTATTTTAACCGAAAAAGTTGCACGCTTTTCTGGTACTATTAGTCAACTACTACAGGACATGATTTGAATCAGTTAATAGTGAAGTTGAACTCTCAAGATCACTCACTAAATAACTTAATTAACACAAAACTAACTGATAAATAAAGTTAATTACTACCAAATAAGGGCAAAGATAACATATGGCTCATCATGACCTTTGGTTAAGATTGAATCACTAATCACATATGGTTCATTTTAGAAGACTTATATTCAATTTTGCAGATAATATATGAAAGAGGAGATTCTGTATAAACCAAAAAGAAAAGCAGATTCTGTTTTTCTTTAGATCACATATTGGAAAGATCAGGTTGCAGATTCCCATGCCAACTGGGGCTGCAGTCATGACTTGATGCTGAAAATTTTGGCTTCATCATCATCCCCTATAAAGTGCAGATTCCCTTTCTTTTCAGAACTTAGTGCTTTTTCTTCTTTCTTTTTTTTTTTATTATAATTTTTTAAAAGTAACATTTCTATTTATCAAGGCACTATTTGTAGAAATTAGAATCTGTGAATTCTCATTTCACTTACATGTTATTGGTTAATGGATATCTTAGGAAGATACAAGATATGCTTACAACTTGATCTAATAAAAATGTTCATGCTTTTATGAATTTATAGAAAGTGAAAAAGACTTGCAAGGAGATCAAGAACAAGAGGAATATTGCTGCAAGGAATGTAAGAAACTGCCATGAACCAAACACATAAACCTTCACAAATTTCCAAACCTTAATACTAACTCTACCATTATAATACTGATTAACATCTTCAATGGCCTTATCCAATAATGGCACCCTTGTCAACTTAATGGACTTGCTCATCCCATTCCACAAGTTTGCCACCTCTTCATCACTCTTTAAGTGATTCAAAATCACCCCTTTTTCTCTAAGGATCTTTGCATCTTCCTCAGTGTCTATGATCCCATTCATCAATTCAGTGTAACGCGTAAAAACCAATGGCCCGGATGAATTTGATGCCTCATAAGCAACCAAGTTTCTTAACAACACTTCAGTGTTTATGTCCAAACCAACTTTTGGAAGATAGAGTGTTTTTGTTTTAACATCAAATCTAATGGTTGATATGTTTCCATTAGCAGCAATGAAACTAACCCCGGATTTCGTGAGTTCTGTGACTGATGGAATTGTGATTTCTTCCATTAAGGGTGACTTGTTGATATTTGAACTTAAATTACCATTTTCTTCATTTTTTGTTGGTTCTTTGTCTTGATTAAAGAACAAGTACTCAACTGGTTGCTTTATGATTCCGAATCCAGGTAGGTTAGAAATGATTGTCCAAGGCACCCTAAAGATCACTTTCATAGCTCTACATGTTAGGAACATTTTGATACAACTTATTGATGCTTCAACCAATCTTGAAATCATTTTCCAAACCCCAAATAGAAATTGCTTAGCATAGTTCACTAACGAATTTTCGTGGCGCTCGCCATCTTTATGTCGATCCTCTGATTCTGCTGGATCGGATTGTTCTTCCAATTTAGGCACAATCATGTCATACAAAAAATCTAGAAGATGTGCACATTCTGAGACAAGGATTTGGGGATAGTCCTCCTCCTCCATGGGCGAAAAAGGCGAAAGATCTTTAAACAATCCTATGAACATTGAAAATAGCATGTCATCTGCTAACTGTAGTGATGAGAATTTGAACTCCAACATCTTTCTCAATACAAATAATGGGATTTGATTTTCAAGCATCACAATATCCTTCAAGATTGCATTGTGAGCTAATTTTCTACCTGCATAATCCAACAAGTGAGACATTCTTGAAGAAACTCCTATTGTCATTGTTCCATCATGGTTAGCAAAAATTTGAAGAAACTCTAACAAGAATGCAGCATCAACTACCATCATCCACGCCAACGTTTCGCCGTTAACATTCAAGTACTTATGGTAGCACCCGCGAATCCTATGTTCAAACCTTATCAATTGGACAACAATATGCTCCAATTTAAGGCTTTGCAGCTGATTTTGGAACCGTTTCGCGGCCGCAAGCTTGTACCTCTCCATTTCATATAGCTCTTGGCGCCAATAATGGTAAGGTCCAATTGCAACTTGTTGAGGAATATATGAATCTTGATGAATGGCCATAAGGGTCTTAGGAACATTGAAGATTGATACAGATAACTCATCACCATAATCTAGATCTTCATCAAGGATTTCGCGGATTTTAATCACCCACCTAAGTTCATCAAAGTTGGATGTTGATTCATCTTTTGGCATCATTGAAGGCCTAAAATAATGTGACATGTTTTTGGAGAAATTAAGTACAGTTGGGATAATAAGCTTGCTTTTAACATTATTCAGTAATTGTGAAGAGTGTGTAAACTGTTAAGATTTATGGTTTGATTATCATTAATTAATGGTCTTTAGGAGTAAGAATAAACGCATTTCCTATGATTCAATGTTTATGAGTTATATGTTAAGTTATTCTTCAGAGCATAGTTAGTTTCTAACTGTTTATTTGAAGTTATAAAATTTGAAGACTATGCATGCTTTTCATGTGATTTTGATATACCATTTTTTATGATGTGACAATATATGATTAGGTATTTCATATTTGTGTAAAAAAATTTTTATTATCAGTGTATAAAAATTAAGTTTATATAATTTATATTTCTATATCATATATAATAGGAATATAA
>NC_029788.2:129966149-129972412 GCF_000816755.2 Arachis ipaensis | reverse complement strand
ATAATTTTCTTTTGTAAAATAATATTCATTATCTATATATTAACCAATAAAATATTAACACAAGATTCAAATATTTTAATAAATTGATTATATAAGGTAAAATTTTAAATGATATTGTGCAAAAAAAATATAAGAAATTAATTTAAATGTGCAATTAAATTTATAAGAAATTGTTTAATTTCCCCTTCATATTAAAATATCTATGCTTTAGTAGGCATTGGACTTCAGCTTCAGCCTCAATCTTCTTCTTCTTCACTCCAAAACGCAGCGTTTTCATTCTGGTTTGGTTTCGTTCCTCTGCTTTTTGAATGTTGTATACTCTGTTCTGTTCAGTTCGATTGTTTCGTTCCTAAAGGTACCTCTTTTAACTTCATCCTTTCGTTTTGGTTTGTTATATTTCACTAATTACATTTGTTTAATGTATATTTCAGGTAACCGTTGTTATTATTATGTTGAATTTGCTATTTCAGTGTCAAAAGCCTCTTACTTGTTGCATTCACAAACCCTTTCTTGGTAATAATGCCCAATTTCAAACAATTCCTTACTTAACAAGAACACACAACAACCTTATTAGCAACATTGATTCCATGATGTCACAACAAAAGGTTTGTGTGCTTTCAGTTAGGTCAACTGGGTCCCCACAATTGTCTAAGGACATGGCTAATAGTTTTGAATTTGGTCTTTCTGAAGAAGAGGAGGAAGAACAATATGTTGATGATAATGATGATGAAGAAGAATATGTTAATGGTTATGAAGAGGAATATTTTGAAGAAGGAGAAAAAAATTATAGTTCGTTTGTTTCAAAGAATCATTTGCCTCCATGGGGAGAAGTAGAAGTAAAAGTAGTAGAAGAAGAAGACAAAAATGATGATGATATTGATGATGGAGGGAGAGAAGCTGATGAATCTTTTGTGCTCAATAATGATGATGATGATGATGAAGATGAAGATGAGGATGAAGATGATGTTGAAGGAAGAGAAGGAATTGATGCATCTTTTGTAGGCAAGAAGGATTTACCACCCTGGGGAGAAGTGGAAGGTTCTAGGCACTGGCATTCTCGAATTGTCGATGTTACTCGGTCAGCTTCGAAAGAGAAGGGACTTGTGAATGAGCAAAGAGCTCTTTATTTGGAGGAAACGGATGAGAATGTTCTTTCTAATAGGATTTTGGTGCTTAGTAGAACTAACAAGATTAGAAGTGCAATGGAATATTTTAGGTCTATGGAATTATCAGGCCTTTGTCCGAATATCCATGCTTGTAATTCTCTTATGTCTAGCCTTATGAGACATGGGTGGCTTGACGATTGCTTCAAGGTGTTCAGGTTCACGAGAACTTGGAAGATTACTACTGGGCATACTTATAGCTTGATTCTTATGGCACAGGTAAAAGCTCAAGGTTGTGACTCGGCCATAAATTTCTTTAGAGAACTAGAAAGCGAATGCGATGTGAGAAAGGATTTTGATGCAATTGTTTACAACACTATGATATCAATTTGCAGAAGGGTTGGCAATTGGAGTGAGATAGAGAGGGTGTGGAGTGATATGAAGGCAAATGGATGTGTAGGAACCGAAGTTACATATCGACTATTGGTCACTAGTTTTGCACGACGCGGTCAGAGTGAGCTTACCCTTTATGCTTACCATGAGATGATTCAGAATGGATTTGTACCAGAAAGCAACACATTGAACGCCATAGTTAGTGTATACGCGAAGGAGGGAAAATGGGATGCTGCATCAAATGTCTTTCAGAAAATGTTGAAGAGTGAACTTAAGCCAAACATTATTGCATGCAATGCATTGATTAACTCGCTTGGAAGGGCTGGAGAACTCAAACAAGCATATCAGGTCTATAATACAATGAAATTGTTGGGCCATAAACCAGATGCATATACATTCAGTGCACTACTTAGTTCTCTTAACAAGGCTAATAGGCATCATGAAGCTCTGCAGCTTTTTGAGATGGTTAAAAAAACGGAAGCGTCTCAGTTCAATGTACGTTTATACAATACTGTTTTGATGTCCTGCTCCAAGCTTCGGTTATGGGATAAAGCTCTAGAAATTCTGTGGCAGATGGAAGCTTCTGAAATGTCTGATTTGACAATGTCGTATAATCTTGTTATCAGGACCTGTGAGCTTGCAAGGAAGCCAACAATTGCTCTGCAAGTGTATCAGCATATGGTTGACCAGAATTGCATTCCGAACACATTAACTTATCTGTCCCTGGTTCGATGTTGTGTTCGTGGAGATCTCTGGGAAGAATTAGAGGAAATATTAAAGGCGAGTAAAAAGCATTTTTTAACTTTTAGTTACATTGTACTAGCATATAAAATTGTTATGTTAATGCTATGAACATATCCATTTTGTCTTTTTTTGCACACAAATAATTATGAATGTTAATTAAATTGAGTATAACTGAGCTACCTCCTTTTCCGATCTGATATAAGCACTTAACCTCCCCAATATCTGTTCATTTTGCAGCGGACTATGCCAAATGCCACTCTTTATAATGCTGCTGTGCAAGGGATGTGTTTACGTCACAAGGTTAATTTGGCAAACAAGGTTTATGCAAAAATGCTAGAGAAAAATCTTCAACCTGACATCAGAACACAAGTACTGATGCACTCTATGTTAAGGAAGTAGCTAGTAGACTGTTAGTTGCTATAGCTACAGTATAGAGTTTAGAAACAATGACAAATGCGGTAGAGAACGAACACAACATAATGTTTCTGTAAGTATGGTATAGCTTCCAAATTATCATCTGCATACTTTCATCTTTCCTTTGATGCCGAAGGATGTAAAGTGAACTTTATATTAATGGCATATTAAATAGTTCTAGCCTACTCCAGGGCACATTTTTTGCCCCTTGCAATTAGTTTCTGAAATATTCTTAGTGTTATCTCTTGCAGGGTTCATAAATCTCAAATTCAGCTTGTTATGCCAAATCCACTCATATATCCTCGAAGTCCTACACTCAAGCTCCTCTTGGTTTAACTGCAGCAGTGGCTCTTCTGGTATTCAAAATAGACTATAAGCTTTTCAGCTGAGCAGAAGAAATCCCTTGAATACCAGATCCAACTTGGAGGTTGGCATTGGCCTGCTTCGTTCCGACATGGTAATTTCACTTAATACCTTTTTGTTTTACTTATTCCTGTTAGACTATGCTGGTATATTCAATAAAATTTTCTTCTTAGTTGTGAGTGTAAAGTCAAGGATTTGGGAATTGGGATGTAGCATACTTCTAGTTTCGACTTCAGATCAGTAGAGTAAATGATTTCAAGTATAACTATGAGAAAAATTGTATGTTTTCGTAATTTAAATTTTAAACACTTGTTCCACCTTGCTTGTTCTTCGTCAAGGCTTTTCATTTATGTACATAAAAACCTAATCTTTTGTATTACATCAGCTGAGGAATGTATATTATACTCCTGATGGTTATTTAATGTAGTTGAAATCTCTGTTCAAACAGATTCACATTGATCATTGCATTTCTGTGGTGCTGTGCTGAACAATGAACATGAAGAGTGCATATGACTTTTTACTTTATCTTTTTTCATTTTTGGAATTGTTCATGCTACTACAGGTCATGGATGGCAGTTACTAATTAGGTGACTACTACATTGTGAAACCTGTGATTCTTCAGAACCTAATCCTAGGGGCATTAGCCATGGAACCACCACAGATGACAGATCCAACCTCGGATAACTCAAGAACATATGTGCATTACTCAAATGGATCTTCCAACACGAAACTTGTGACCTGATCATGTATAAATCTCCACTGTTAATTAATGGTAAAATTATGTGAAAAAATTTATGAGAGATTGTGCATCAAGTTTAACTTGAAAGTGTGAAGTAGTATTTGGGGTGTACATGTATTTGGAAAAGGTTTTGTGACTTTTGACTTCTGTAATATTTTTGGGTGTAACGACAATTTAAGATGTTGACTCCTTATATTCTGAAGTTATCAGAAAATACATCATGCAGTTGGAAGTAGATCTGCATAATATCTTTCAAATATTCACAAATCGATGTAAATAATATGCTGTCAAATTGTGATTAGAAAAACGCATCTAGATTGTAATAAGCAGCATATCAATGTTTTGAATATACAGGAATATTATATATAACTATGACCATTTGGAATAAAATTAAGGGACAAACCATTTGGTGCCAAACTTTCCTTCTGTAAATCACTTGCTAATAGACTTATGGATCCATTGGACTAAAATGAAGGATAATTAGAGTATAAAATGATCATTCGTTATTTTAAACTGTCTCTAACAAATATTTTCACAAGAACCTTCCCCACAATAAACAAAATAGGGGAAGGTTAGAGACATTTAACCTGTAGGTAGGCCTAATATATATATATATATTACAAAAGAGTGCTACTTTATGCTTACAAGGGGAATTGATTCTCTCAATTGCAGAATTCAATTGAGAGAATCAAGTGTTGTGTTTTACTGTATTGGGTCACAAGATCCAACACATGATCCTCTCAATTGTATTCTGCAATTTTGAGGATCTGTCCCCGGCTTCTACAACCCTTTTCTTTTCAAGGGGCCTGCAAGCTATATACTAGACCAGAAGCAGTAGGTTCAGAAGCAGTAATGCGATCATGCAGAACAAGCACATTCAGTGTGCTTGATTTCTTGAGCCATGCAGCAACCAAATATCCAGGGGATGTGAACCTTCCAATGTTAGACTCAGCAATCTTGAAAGGTGCTCCGATCCCATTCAGAAGAGCTTCGATTTTTCTCTTCAAAGCTCCATCGCCTAGCACTTTGCTATGCTTTCCCCAACCAGTTAAAATACTGTATATAAAGGATATCATAAAACACACACATTAGTCACGTCAGTAATCCAATGCAAGGATATAATAACAATGAATCTTAGGGTGGGAAGGTGCATACCTTAACAGCTTTGGCAGTTCAGATCCTTCAAAAACAATTGATCGAATGTTTAGCAACCAATCGTGAACCATCGCGCATGCAGCTCCACAAGACATCAGGTGTAGATCCAAGCACTCAATGGACCAGTCGCCAGTCCACACATTTCGGTTTCGCCCTTCAAGCACAACCAGCTGCGCTCCACGTTTCTATGGTCAAAATTAATTGAGAAAAATGAGAGTGATAGATCAACACAGTTGAAAGCTGCATCAGTATGAACTTCTAACCTTAACCATCAAACTGATGAGACATGTAGGCAAGTAGCAACTTTCTAGTTGCACAAATTTACCTGACCAAAGTTCCACAGCATGTCAGTTAGAGCATTATAAAAGGCAGATGCTGTCAAATTATCCATGCGCTTCATGTCATCAAAGACAGCTTGAGCATGGAGCCATGTGTTTTCCCTTGAACCCATGAGCAGTCCATGGGCTACACCATACACCTGGTCATTGAACAGGCGGAGCTCATCCAACAGCCTTGAAGCATCTTCAAATGAATTGCAGCGGCTGCATCCAAGGGACCACATTAATGTATGTCTTAATCAATGACCTATTCACATAAGAATATCAAAGTATGAGAAATCTTGGATAACAATTTACCTGCAGGCATTCAGAATCGCTGAAAATGTGACAACATTTGGTTTAATTTCCAGCTCATGCATTTTTCTTAAGAGCCACAATATGCTGAAATCTTGTTTGGTCCTCAAATCCTTCTTTCCATGTCCTGCTTTCTCCACAGCAAGTTGCTCGAACATCTTTGAGATTCGGTCTTCTTTGTCAGATCCCGTCTGATTCTGGGATGACGCCGCAATAAGCATAGAAGCTGAAGATTCAGTCTGATCGTCATTGGCCCGAAAAGAAGTTTTAAACCCGAGAGCTGAAACGTCACCAAAGGCATCAATCATGGAGTTATAGGTGACCACATTAGGAGTGATTCCATTCCTGGTCATCACATCAAGCAACACCATAGCAGATTCCACTAGCCCATTTTTACAGAGAGTATCAATAAGTTGACTATAAAAGACAACATCAACCTCCAGGTCATTCTCCTTGAACTCTCTGTAAACTTCCATTGCTTCCATGTACATTCCTCCTTTAGTATAGACATTAATCAATGTAGAGTAAGTTAATGTGTTTGGATAAATGTGCTTTCTTTTCATCTCAGTAAATATTCTCTTAACTTCATCATACATTCCATGCTTCCCATATCCACCCAAAAGAGCATTGTAAGTTACAATATCCTTTTTGTAACCACAGATCTCCATCTCTTCGCTGGCGAATAGTGCGTCCTCAAACAAACCAAGCCTTCCATAGACT
>NC_029788.2:129963595-129965996 GCF_000816755.2 Arachis ipaensis | reverse complement strand
AAGCAAGAGCCTCTTCAGATTGGCCAGCTTTCGAATAGCCATCCATCAAAATACTATATGTTACTGCATTTGGAAAAACATTATTGGCAGACATATCTGCGAAAATGCGTCTGGCAAAATCCAGCTGACCACCCTTACATAAGACATCCAAATACGTATTATAAGTATACACATCCTGCTCATGCCCTTTATTCCTCATCTCAGCAAACAAATCCCTAGCTATCTCCCAAGCACCCCCTGGGACACAAACACTAAGAAGCGAATTATAGGTAATCCGATCAGGCATGATCCCATTCGCCACCATCTCATCAACAAACTTCGCAACTATACTAAAGTCCACATGCCCCTTAGCTCCTGCATCAATCAGGGCATTATAGGTAATCAAATTTGGTTCCATTCCCAATGGCCTCATCGACCTATACAAGCGCACGGCATCATTAAAACGCCCATTATGCCCGTAAGCATTGATCATAGAGGAATAGGAATAGACAGTGTTACCGAACCCTTGGCTCCTGGCCACATCAAACACCCTACAAGCATGCTCAATTTTCTTCATTTTACCAAGTTGACTAATCACAGTACTAGTCAACTTCCCCTTGTAAAACCAGTTATAATGCTTCCTCCCCATAGCAAAATCATAGGTCTTAGATACCTGCAAGTACAGGTCCTTATTGCCACATTCCCTAATAAGGTAAATATAATCCTCAGGATCATACATCTTACTCTCATAGCTAAGCAAAACATTGTCAACAGATGCAACATCATTACCAGACTTTTCAAGGCACTGCTGCACCTCTTCAGCAATAAGAGAATGCTTTGTCTTGTTATTGTTGTACCTCAGCCTCCCTGAGCGCATCCTTGCCGCGAACCGTGTGGTCCTTCTGCCCGAAAACTCCAGGCCCAGAGTGGACCTCCGGCCACCGAGCATCCCCAATGCTGATGAAAATGCAGCAGGTGCATTGTCACCAGCAGCAGCAGCAGCTACAGCTGCAGCAACAGCAGAAGCTGAAGCAACACCAGCACCAGAACCTGAACCTGTGGCATTAGCATAAGGCAAAGGTGAGTTATTTGCAAAAGAACCATAACCATTATGGTTCCACCTTGACTGTTCTTGCCTCCTCAGTCGGCTATTTTGGTGGTTATGACGGTTGTGGTTGTTGTGGTGGCTGCTATGCCTATGGTTATGGGTGCTCCTGTTGCTGGTAGCATTAGGCCTAGAAGGGACAGAGGAACAGTGTGGTGGTGGTGTGGGAGGAGCAGAAGCCATAGGTCAAAGAGAGAGAAGAAGAAGAAGAAGAAAGAAAGCAAAAGGGTATCGGAATCAAAGGGAAAGATTGAAACTTTTGGGGGTTTTGGATTGTACAAGAGTGACTGTGTGCTGGAATGGATTTGAAGTGAAGGAGACAGTGGTTTCATTCAGGTGACTCTGGCTTGGATTTGAAGTTCTCCCTTTTAATCAATACAAGATTTTTTCTTTTTGGATGAACAACACTACCTGCCCCCACTCACACACAGCACTGTTGTTCCAGCTTCTGAGAGTTTGAAGAAATAGGATAATGTGATGGGTGTAGAAGAAACCCTTTGGAGACTTTTTCTCTCTTGTTATATTGTTATTAAAGAAACGCATATTTTTTCTCCCTTTCCAATTTTTAGTCAATTTTTTAATGGCTAGTTATGTGAAGATAATTTGACGAGTTAATATTCAATTTATTCTTTAAATTTGTATGTGAGTCTCGTAATTTTTATTAGTTTTTGGGATAATTTTTGACATACAAATATTAATAAAAAGTTGATATAAATAATCATCAATGTACTACTCCACAACTCAACTCTCACTAATTTCATCCACCCGTCTTAAAAAACCAAAGTATCATCAAACCCCGATTTGCCTAGCATAAATCGGAGAAAATTCTATTCAACTATCTGTTTGTTTGGGCGCCATTATTTTGATAAAAAAAAATTTTTAATTAAAAAATATTTTTTTTTATTTTTTAGCGTGTTTGGTAAATTTCTAATAGTAAAAGTAAAAGTACTAGAAAAATAAAAAAATATCTTTTTTGAGAAGCTGTAATTTACATCTTTTTTTAAAAGATCTTTTTTTCTTAAAAAAAAGATTTTTTTCATGTAATAAATAAACAAAAAAGTACTTTTATATTGTTATACCCAAATATAATTTGATAAATAAAAAGATCTTTTTGTATGAGATACCCAAACATAAATTTACTTTTACTTTTTTATAAGATCTTTTAAAAAAAAATAAATAAAAAAAATTTTTTTTTAGAAACTCACCCAAACAAACCCTATAACAATGTTATTTTTACAGAATAGAATATGATATTCTAACTGTCTATATCAGTGTTTGTTTAATATTTATATATCAAAAATTATCTTAGACACTAAT
>NC_029788.2:129959678-129963068 GCF_000816755.2 Arachis ipaensis | reverse complement strand
ATAACCTGAGAGCCAATTTTTTTTAATTTCATAGTCAATACCCAATAGTCAATAGTCTCGTTCTTACAATCTTACCTTCAATTTTGTATTTAAAAAAAAAAAAAAACTTCTTTTGCTATTCTAATTATTATATTGTTATAGTTGTATCTGTGTTTTGTGCATAAACCGAAAGCAGTGAGAGAAGACAGTGACGAAGTGTGTTTTTTTTTGGTGCGTTTTTGACAAACATGGCTATGCCTCCCCCACCTCCCAGAATCCCTAATCCCTCTTCTTCTTCTTCTTCTTCTTCTTCTTCTTCTGATGAGAAGAGCGTGCCAGAAACCGCAATATCAGAACCGCCACCAACTACTACTACTACTTCAACCGATTCAGCAGCCATGCCTCCTCCTCGAATTCCAGAACCACCTTCTTCTTCCAATTCAGACGATTCAACTGAACCTCGACCACCACAACAACCGCCTCAGCCGCCAAAGCCATCGTCTTCTTCTTCTTCTTCTCAGGGCATACCGATTCCCTACAAGATCCCTCCATGGAGCTCTGCTCCCTGCCACGAGTTCTGCCTCGAGGTCCTCAAAGATGGCGCCATCATCGACAAATACGACGTGTTAGTCTCTCTCTCTTTCTCTCTCTCTCTAGTGAGGGAAGTTAGTTACTGTATTTTGGAGTTAACAGCTGAAAGAAAAGATTGCTTCTAGAAGTTTATTTTTTCTTAAATGTTTTTCTAGCTGATAAGCTGAATGGGATCGAACTGAATTGAATTTGTGTTTATTGCATTTGACTCCTTTTTTTTTCCTTTAAGCTTGTGGAAGATTTGAGCTTATTGTTTTGGCTATGGTGTTACCACACAGGCATGAGAAGGGGGCGTATATGTTTGGGAGATTGGACCTCTGTGATTTTGTACTGGAGCATCCCACCATTTCGCGGTTTCATGCAGGTATGATGCCGCTTAACTAGCTAGCCCTTTCAGCGAAAATTTTAGTGATTTTATCAACTTTAAGACTAGGAGTGGAATGCTAGTGTGTTGATTTGAAGGTTTGGTAGAGTTGGAGACTGGGAAATTGGTTACTACTTTTGTTTGTTTGTTTGTATCAGTAGTTTATATGTGTGGCTAGTAATTTGGCTTGTATATTGTGAATTATTATTATTATGAAACATTAGCTATCTAGCTATGGTAGAGTGTAGACCAATCTGAAGACAAGGGGTGTGTGTGTGTGTTTGGTTTAGGGTATGATAAATAAAAAGAATTATTTTCCCCTGAAATAATTCAATTCCAAACATGATAAAGGTCATGGATTTGTGACTCAAGAAATATTTGTGTGAAACCACCTTTCATTGAATAGAGCTCATTGTGATAAACTGCTATGTTGGTCAAAAGTTTCCTTCTGACTTCAGGCCTTTTATGCTTAATATGAATAGGAATTGGAAAAGGCACTACTAGGTGACTTAGGATCAAGTGACCAATTACCTTTAACTGGGTTAGCATGACTCGTGAATAGCGTAATAATATTTACTAAAAGAAGTTTGTCCATGATTCTTACCGAGTTTTTATTATGTTTTGATTTAGTTCTACAATTCAAGAGAAATGGTGATGCATATCTGTATGATCTTGGGAGTACACACGGTACTTTTTTGAACAAGAATCAGGTAATAGGGTTAATGGATATGTAATCCCGTTTTTGATACAAGAGAGGTATAAGTATAATCCCATCAGACATAAATCCATTTCTTTTCCTATTGTCTTAGGTGGAGAAAAACACATATGTTGACTTGCATGTTGGTGATGTCATTCGATTTGGCCAGTAAGTACTTTTCCCTTTTTCACTTGCTAATGAATAAGTCTTTTCCCTTTCACCTTCTCCTATGTCTTTACTGTTTTTTTCTGATTACGTCTGAGGCTGTAATAGATTTATTGGTTTAAATCTCTAAAATGAATTGTGTGCTGGACTGCTAGTTATGAGTTATCTATTAGGACCTATGCCCTAGTTACGAAGCCATTAGAAAAATAAGGAATTGCAGCTTTGTTGAGGAGCTCTTGTTTTTTTAAGTGATGTGCAACAAATTCAGTTGAATTAGGATGTTTAGTGTCCAATTTAAATTGCATACCGTATTTTTCCCTCAATATCTATCAGATGTTATGTATCATGTGCGGAAGTTCTGAGTTCTAAAACATTTGTAGATGGTATGCTTATGACACTTATGTGGTGTTTTAGGTTCCAGTTTCCTTTGGCAAACATTATGTAGTACATTGAGTTATGATGCATATACTCAAATTTTATTTATCTATTTGTTCATCTTTTTATTACATCTACACTTCTACAGGTCATCTCGCCTGTTCATTTTTCAAGGGCCGTCTGAGTTGATGCCTCCAGTAAGATCTGCATTCTTTGTTTTTTATTATTCTTTTTTTTTTTGTCTCCATGTCTATCTTGAAAAGAAAAAATGAAAAAAGAACAAGTAAAGAAGTCTCCTAGTATTTATATGATTGAGTTAATAATTTACAGGATGAAATGTGTATTGCTATAGTGGTTCATGTGCTCTTATTTTATAGGAAATCAACAAAAAATTCATTCGAGAAATGAAAATGCGCGAAGTAATGCTAGACAAGGAAGCTTCACTCCAACGAGCAAGGCTGGAAGCATCTCTCTCTGATGGTGTATCATGGGGCATGGGTGAGGATGCTATTGAGGAAGAGGAGGTTTGTGGAAACTTATATCCATGAATATACTGCATATGATATTATGATCTATGGAATTTTCCCTCTGAACTAACATATATGTTACTTATTGAGAACCTGCTTTTTGTTGAAAATACAAGTTTACCATTTATGCCTTGGCTTGATTCAAATTTTCAGGACGATGTGGATGAAGTGACTTGGCAGTCATATAAAGGACAGCTCACAGAAAAACAGGAAAAAACACGTGAGAAGATACTAAAAAGGATGGAAAAGGTGATCAGAGTTAATTTTGTTACTACAATCTTTCTTTTGAATTATATAATTCATGAAGAGCTTAACTCAGCTACCTTGCCAGAATAATTCAGCTCTGTATTAACCATGCTGATTTAATCTTTCTCCTATACTCATGCCGATTTTCTTTGTGCAGATTTCAAACATGAAGAAAGAAATCAACTCTATACGAGTTAAAGACATTTCTCAGGGTGGGCTGACTCAAGGCCAACAGACTCAAATTGCTAGGAATGAGCAAAGAATAACACAGGTAATGTTGTAGAAAAATAAATAAGACAAGAAACCATCTCACAAATATTCTGTGATTGCCTGAGTTTTTAAAATTAGATGTTGGTTCTCATCAACCCTTCTTGTTAATTGAGTACATTCTAATGTCTAAGCATGTCAATTGTAAGCTGATTTTTTTTTTTTTTTGGGAGGGGTTT
>NC_029788.2:129955333-129959638 GCF_000816755.2 Arachis ipaensis | reverse complement strand
TTTTTTGGCAGGTATTGGAAGAACTTGAAAACTTGGAAGAGACACTGAATGACAGTATACGAGAAAGCATAGGTGCTCGTACAGGAAAAATATCTCGTGGAAAGAAGAAAGGTGTTGTGGAAGATGAAGATGAATATCTCAGGTATGATATCACCAATAGAAGGAAATTCCCAGGAAAGTGAGATTTATTGAGGATTTCATTTTTGAAATTTTGACAGAGGATATACTCATAATCTGAACTGCTTAATGCTATTTACATGCTTTTATCTCCTTTTTGAGAAGCTGCTCTTTTAGACTGTGGAGCAAATCTGATATTTCATGTGCTATCTTGGTTTATGTATACCATATGTATAAAGTGATGCACTAAAACTAAAAGCACTATGGCTATTACTTGCATTGAATAGCGACGGTGACGATGAATTTTTTGACCGCACAAAGAAAACGTCTTCTCGCCAGAAGCCTGGTGACAACCAATCTATTGAGACTGCTGATACTCTTCTGGATAAAAAAGATGCCATTATCCAGGAGATGAATGAGAAGAAAGAGTTGCTTATAATTGAAAAGAATAAAATGTCATCAGAGTCTGCCAAACAAGATGAAGTTGATGATTCCCTTGATGCTTACATGTCTGGACTTTCATCCCAACTTGGTAAGAGTTATATTTGTTTGCTTTTTCTGGTTGCTTGCTTATATTTGCACATATTCATTGTATGCAATTGTGTGCTTTGATGTGTTTGGAAGTAATACTAGAAAATGAGTTGTCTCGTTCCTTCAAACTCTAACTTTATGTGCAATTACAAGTCTTAAATTGGACATTTCATTAGCACACGTTAGCTTATCCTTGCTGATTTCTTTGTTGCTGTCAGTTCAAGACAAAAGTGTGCAGCTTGAGAAGGAATTGTCAACTCTTCAGTCCGAGTTGGATAGGATTTGCTACTTATTGAAGATTGCTGACCCAACAGGCGAAGCTGTCAAGAAAAGGGAGTTGAAAGCACAAGAACCCAAATCAAACAAATCTCAGGAAGTTGCCTCTAACATAAAAAAGAAACCACAAGCAAAAACCCAGAAAATCAGTGAACCTTGTATTAAGGTCGATAACAAGAAACCACTTGTGGAAACCCAGAAAATCAGTGACACTTGTGCAAAGGCAGATAACTCCATACAAGAAGGGAAACCTGGAGATGCAACTATGGATTTGGACAAGTCAGAACCTGGAAGTGACAAAGTGGAGGGTGAGAATGTTGTATACACGGTTCCAAAGCCCCAGTGGCTTGGGGCTGTAGAGGACAGGGTTACAGATGATAACCAACAACCAATAGCCCCTTTGCATGATACGGACGAGTCCAACCAGTTCGTTGACTACAAGGACAGGAACAAAATTTTGGGTTCAGGTGATGATGCAAAGACTAGAGAATCTAATATTCAGTCTGCTGCTCCTGGTCTGATTTTAAGGAAAAGAAAACAAGTTGAGATGACGGGTGCAAATAGTAATGATGTCACTCGGCAATCGACTTCTGCTCCTGTGGGTGAAAAAATGGCTGAGGATGCTGTGGCTTTATTATTAAAGCACAAAAGGGGATTGTATGCAACTGATGATGTGGAAAACCAAGATGAGGAGAAGAGGAAGCCTAAAAGAGTGCTTGGGCCTGAGAAACCATCATTTTTGAACGATCAGACAGATGACACATGGGTTCCCCCTGAAGGTAAGCATAATTGGTTTCAATGTCCTTACTATATGATTGGATTGTCATTTTTTCAGAATGTTCATATTTTCCTGTATCGTGTGTGCAGGACAATCAGGTGATGGACGAACTTCTTTGAATGACAAATATGGCTACTGAGCAGATTTGTGCATAACGTTGCCGATTTCGAGAAATAATGGATATCGATGGAGGATTCGGAAGAACCTGGTAAGAGTCATTGAACCTGCAGAGTTGGTTGGACAACTCATTGACCTGCGTCCTTTTATCAACTGGAAGTGGAAGGATGACGATGAGGTTACTTGGTGTTTAAGTTACAACAGTAGTGTATTTAGTAGACATGGCAAGTTAAGATGCACTTTACCATTAGTACAGCCACAGGATATCAGAATGCTACTAACAAGTGACTTTCTTTCTTTTTTTTTTTTTAAGTATAGAATGGAGTCATTTGGAAAACAATTTTGTTGCTGCCACTGTAAAGGTTTATTTGAAGTAGGTGTGTGGTGTTAAGAGGATTAATGGAGGGCTCCATTGTGATAGGGAAATGACATTTCAATATTTCATCATGTTAAAGGTGGTTTACAAATGTAGATGCTTATGAAAAATCTTCATTGTTTTCCCATATCCATGAAGATGTTTATTTAAGGAAGGAAAGATTAGTATTTCATCTGGTCTCTGAAATTTCATGAGCTAAAAAGGGCTCATATATTCTTTTTCTATTTTTGGTGCATATAATGTCTACAATAAATTATCTTAAACATGTTATAAAATAATAAAAAAGAATGTTTCTTTTATATTTAGTTATTTACAAAAGAAAGCTGGTACAAAATACACATGTAAAACCTTATCTAAGGTACACATTCGCTATTCTCTTGATATCAAAGACGGTCTTGCAACTATCCCTGGCATAGTTTTCATGGAGACTTGTGAGCTGAACTTATTCGCAGATCTCTTCCCAAATTCTTGAAATCAATAACTACTACACTCACTAACTAGCAATGCCAAGCTTTATCCCTTGGCTATTTTTTTCTTTAAAGCATCATGGTTGTTGCAAAAGCTACGAAAGCTTCTATCTGGTGTTAAGGTATATACCCTCAAAAATTCCAGTGGAACGGGTGAATTTATATTATCATACCAGACAAGAGTCCTCCTCAAGACCCTGGATGCCTTCAAAGATATATAATGCCACTGAGGAACGGCCTGTATCGCGAGCACATTCGGAAGAACTGTTGTCTGCTACTATGCACATGCCGAAATAACTCAGAATGCAGTCAATAAGCCCTAAAGAAAGAGTCCATGCCCTACAGAGGGCTGCAGAAAGATCAGTTGAAGAAATATGGTGATTCTAAAACTTCCCTTAGGTCGAAGTCTCCCCGATCCGGTAATGGGGGGAACATTAATGTTGAGAAAGACCCCTGGAAGCTCTCCAGTAACTGCTCACAAATAAAAACAGGTTAACAGATCTAGTAGTAACCTAGAAACTACAAAGAGGCTATTTATACAAATATAAAATAAATTAACCATTAATATCAACCTTTGCATCTCGTCACATAAGTTTCCCCATCTACTAAAAACATAGAATGGTTTTTCCCGTCATTTTTTTTTTTGAGAAATTCAAACCAGATTTCAGGTTTCAGAAAACAAAGCACAAAACCAAAAGAAGTATCCACTATTTAATTACACAAGCAAGTATGAAAATACCAACGAAACTAAAGATAATAAAATCAATTTCCCCTCAAATATTCCCAAGAATACCAGAGATTAAAAATAATAGCATATCGTGTAAATGACGTTAACATCTAAACCATACATTTTCCAGTACTGGGGTCTCATAGAGTTCAACAAACTTCTCTCTGAGTATTCTGTTCATTCTATCCACATCACATGCATGCGTCCAATATGAGTCATGAACCCCTAAATGTATGAACAGAAATCATTCCTTGTAAGCATTTTAATCATTATAAATCAAATCTGAATGAAAAGAACCTAACTAGCAAAAACCTGCAAAATTCAAGCCTTCTTTTTTGCAGGCCACCGCAGTCATCATCATATGAGTACCATCAAGTGAGTGAACAAAATTTGGGGGGAATGCTGTCCTCTGCCTCTTTGTCATGACCTAGAACATTCATAGAACAAAACAATTTCATATTATTGTTAAAAATTTAAATCCTAAGCTGTTATTTAGGTCATTGAAGGAGTACAAATTTCTGAATAGTTTCAATGTTATTTAGCTTCCCTATGTTTTGAATCTTGGTGTTATTTTCATATCATAACTTCTTATAAATTATAATCAATAGGGATGCCTTGGGCAAAGGATAAAATAGTTAATAGATAAAATCTAATTGCCTCCGAAGTAAATGATCCAAATATCTATACATGATGTTAAGCTTACCTTATCTGTTTCTCGTTGCAATGTCAACATCTGAAGTGAAGTTTTGACCTGTAACCCATCACATAATAATAGCATTAACCTATATAAAACCATAAACTCAGAATTTGAGGGTATATTTGGCATGGAGGATTTTGTAAGGGATGACGAATTGAGGTTTAAAGTAAACAATATTTTGAAGTTCTTTTTTTAAAAATTGAAAGAATAAAACGATGG
>NC_029788.2:129949656-129955092 GCF_000816755.2 Arachis ipaensis | reverse complement strand
CAAAAAAAAAAAAACTAAACTCTTTTTCTGTTTCTTTCCGAAATCCTCCATCCAAACATATCCTGAGAAGTATATTTCATGGAAATTCTACTATACTTACAATATGCCTTCCAAGTTTCCGGTAAGGTTGCACAACAGGAAGTCCAAGAGGAGTGGTCCAGCGGACTGGCTGATTTTCAGATGCAATTACCTATTCAAGGTCATTGTCATACCAATTCTGTTACTAATACGACGACGACAACAAAAGGACGAAACAAGAATCAGAATGTGCATCACACATTTAGGTAGAAGGAAGATTGTAACATACTTTTGCACAGTCACCAAGCCATTTCATAATATTCCGTGCACCTTGAAACATCTCCTCCAAGGCAGTTAAGGTGACCTGAAGGAAATGAGATTAAACAAGCAATACATGTTATGCTACAAGGATAATATATATCTATAATACAGAGTTATTTTCACCCTCTCACCTTTGCAGCATAACAAGAAGCGCCAAAGAGTTCGTCATCATCTAAACCAGATTCTCTTTCTTTCAACCTCCTCTTTATCTGCTCCCGCGCACCAATGTAAGTGACACCATATACTGATGTCATCACTGTCTGCTTAACCAATTTTCTATCCACCTAACAGTATACGAGATCAGATCAAAATCAGCTTCTACACGAGAACAAAAAACATAAATAAATGAACCATAATTGCTAATTAGAAAATTTATTTTCAAATGCCTTAAGAACCTAAGATTCCAGATGAAATTGTAACTTATTCTTTCAAAAAACACGAGATTGCATTTATGCACCAAGTAACACCAAAAGGATGGCATAGAACCTGATTAACTAGTTTCCTTGCATGTAGGGCATCGGGAAATATTGCAGGATCTTCCTGAGCATCCCTTTGCATAATGTGCAATACTCTGCATGAAAATGACATTTGTAAGACTGAGTTGTTTATTGGGCATTTCCTCTCTTCCCTGAGGAATTTCAAGCCCGAAACTTAAATTAATTTAACCTTTTTTTGTTCTTTTTAAGCTCTGCAAATATCAGAATATGATCAATATACACAAATAAAATGCAGATTAAGAAAGAGCATAACANNNNAATGAGGAGAGGTAAATTATGACAATATGTTAAGTACCTAAGGAAAGTGGGGAACTGCACCTTAAAAAGGCTAGTTGTTAAGGAAAAGAATCACTCTCCTTAAATACAACATCAAACATTCCATATTACTTGATGTGGGACATTGGACACCCCATAATACACAAGTCCCTAACAATTCACCGGCCCTAGAGACCCGACATCCACAGCGGCTTTACTTTTTTCACACTGACCCATAGCCAAGTGGCTGTCGGCTATTAGTGTTCAGTATCTATTCTTCTATTCTTAATATATAAAAGTAGATACATTACTTTTGAGATATTTCTTTCCTCCTTCTGATGCCATGTCAGCAATATTGCTTACTTGGCACAACTTTAGAATCAACCACTCAATTCTTGCCAAATCAACTATTATTTCCAAATCAGCAAAAAAATAAAATATACAAATAAAAAACTAAAATAGAATCCAATAAATTTGTAACCTACAAATACATTGAATTCATATTCCTATATTTATTATATCTTACCGTTATAAACAATACAATAAATTTATAACCGCAACAATTAATTTATTAATTTTTATAAATAACTCACTAAAGGTAATAAATATCCATATTACAAATGTCATAATAATATTATTAATCATAATAAATTTTACATTATAAGTATTTAAATTCCATACTATTTAAACTACATATATAAGTCTCTTATCACTATTCCTTCACATAACATCAAATTTAGCACAAAATTTATTTCCGAACTGCACGTTTCAAACTTACTCAATAGAGCATCATTCTTTCAGAGCAGAACGATTAGAAATCGAATAACTATCCAAGATCTAATGGCCATGCAATGAGAATCTGATGATCAGGTATGACAAAAAAAATCACAACATGCATCATACATTCATACTTAGTCAAATACCATATACCTAATGATAACATAAATTGAATATTGGAATACGAAAAGATCTTCACAATTTTAGCAACTATAAACGAAATTGATGACAAATTAGGATGAAACTATGTTAAATGTAAAAAGTGTCGGAAGAAAGCATATTAAAAAAAAAAAAAACTACATTTGTGGCATATGTAATCAAACACCACAATATCCAACAATAAGGTAACTCTATATACTTTTCATAATCTCATCTATCAAATTATTAGTTGCTAACTCGATACTTATTTTAGGTTCAGAATTCGATTAGAGGTTTCAGATCAAAGTGTTACAACTTCTTTTGTACTATTTGATGGCGACGCAAAAAACTTATTGGGCACAACTGTTTCAAATCTAATGACATTTCAAAAAAAATAATGACATTGAAGCACCACCCCATCAAGAGATTAAGGAGAAAGAAAACCATATAAATTCAAGACACATCTTCGGAAGAAGAACATACATACAAAGATGGAACCAAATAACACAATAGAAAGTGCATCAAACTCAACAATTCATAAAGAACATGTCTTCACAAGAACCTACGACAAAAAGAAGAAAGCAGCAACTCTAACAACCAACAAAAAAAGGAGGACGAGCGCCACATAAGATGACTAAGTCCATCAACTAAAACAAATGCAAAAATCAAACCACCAAATAAAAATGTCACTTTGTATAACTCCAACATCCAAATCTTTTGTACTACAAATTATTTAAAATAAAACACCTTTTAAATTTAACTTCAATTTACACAATTTAATTTATTTCTACAAAACATAACAATTTTTAATATTTATTATATACTATCATTAATTTACCGTCCCGTCCATCGCGCGGGTCTCATTCTAGTTTTATCTTAATCTAGCTTATAGGTAGCCTTTTCCATGCTGCCGACAACCTAAGCACTAAATACCATTGTTAAGTACCCAAGGAAAGTGGATAAATACACCTTAAAAGCTAGCTGTTAAGGAAGAAGAAGCACTCCACTTAAATACAACATCAAGCATATTGTACTACTCAATTGGAACTTTGGGGGCGCCATAATACCTAAGTCCCTAACGCAATCCAAAAAACATGTATGCCCACTTCAGCATTTTGAATTTGAATCTACATGTAAATTACAATTACACTGCACAGAAATACTCACCTAGTAGCAATTCCGGAGTAAACATCTGCGGGTTTCTCTCCAGCAACTAGATTGACAGCAGCAGCCCCTAACTGGAAGGGGATAAAATTGTAAATTACAATGAAGACATCTCCAACTTGATATTAAATATTTGGGACTAAAGAACTTAGAAGAGCGAAAAAAACAAAGTGCCAAAGCCACAAAGCCCTATTACCTTGTCTCTTCCCAAGGCAGCATAATGTTGTAAGCCATTACAAGAGCCATCCTAATACAGAAAATCATGGTATAACACATCATAATCATAATAAATTATACATATAATGATAACTGTGAGCATTACAGTGTAAATGGTGATGGATATCAAACATCAAAGAATCAGCATAAAAAGATAATGATTTTTATATGAACTAATTAAGTGTACGCCCATATAAAGAGGACCAATCAACAAATTAAATCTGCAAATGAATTCTACTCTAGCAATATAAAAGCATCCTGTCTTATCTCCCGCAACAGCTGGGCAAACAATCAAGATAGCTTTTGTAATAGTTAGGATAATTCCCACACCATAACTCAACCATGAATCACAATTATTTATCATGAGTTTGTAGAATGGAAAATTAAGTAATGGGGTCAGTTTGAGCACGGGTATGACATCCCTAGCATATTTCAATATCCCAAACTTATATTTACACAAAGAAAATACCTGATGTATTGGAGTATGTGAAATGAATGTTTCTGGGGAAGAGCTTCTTAAAGCATCGGCTAAAGTTATGCATGCAGCCAAACACTGCAATGGATCTTCTGCATTCAACCACCACCGACTACCTTCAAGAGGTTTGTCAGCTGAATCAAATATGTCATCCAAATGATTTTCAGTGAATGCAATACGACCCTCATGAGATAGTTTATCAACACCGCCGGCATACAGATTTGCCAAGTGTATCTTCAGCCAGTGGAGGCCAGACTTTCCAAGAGGGCGTCCCTCGGCAAATTCTAATATACCACGACATAAATCTGAACCTAGGTGATTCAAGTGTGGGTGCATGGGGTATGCACGTCCTCTGAAATCAACGTTGTGGGGGTAGTAAAAACCTTCTTCATCCTTCATTTTCCGTGCTACCTGCACTCACGGGAATAAATGGCTGTGTTACCACAAAATAAATGGGGATTCATAATTGATCGGTACATAAAGTTCAACCAAGCTTACGGCCAGTTTAAGCTCAACATCACAGCGTTGTGAATATCTCTCCCTATTCTCTTTCCTCACAGATTTGGCCTTCCATCTCCATTTCTTAATCGTAGCTTCATCATCAGTATCTGGTTCCTCAGGTAAAGGAACCTACAAAAGAAAGTTGATAAACCATCCCAAACTGTAGTCAACCTCCACACACTTTTATTAGCACAAGTCCAAATGCAAAAAGAAGAAACCAGATTAACTTACATCATTTCGGTCCACCAAATCAGCAAGTCGTCCTCCACTAGCCCATATCCTGTCTATAACACTCAGTACCCTCTTATTTACTCTCCATTTTGTGTTCCCAAGTGTATCCAGAGCCTAAACAAAATGTTTTGTATGGAAATCCATTAAGAGATACTACAATACCAAGACAAAAGGAAAGTGAGAGAGTAACTGTGCATGCGAGCAATCGTGCATTTGTGTGTGCTGGTGTGGCTGGGTGGGGTGATGTAGTACATATAATTCAGACCTCAAATACAGGCTCAAGTTGCTTCCTAGGGGCCCTCCTAACTGCCTCACGTTGTTGCCTGACTCCATGGGTACGCATGACATAGGAGGGTAAGAACAAATACCCACCTTTGTCATAACTGTTGAGTACAGAAAATGGAAAATCTAAGTGTCAAAAACTAAGTGTGCCCTTCAGCCAAACGAAGAAAAACAGTAAATCCTACTTATTATGAACATTGAAATTGTAACTTGATAATGCATAAGGAAAAATCTTGATCCGCATTTTGAAGCCAACTGCAAAAGACAGTTGCTTATGGAGCTATATTTTCTCATAAAAAATCATCAAAAGGAAAACCAAATAGCATGCTAATTATTGTTTTTACATTGGTTGGAGTTGAACCATCTTTTGGTGCCAATTTATTACCTTAAAGAAAAGGTTTCAAAATCATATACCAATCATAGAATTGAAAAAACAAAATGGAAGCAAGGCAACAATAAGATGCAAGTCACCATACCCTGTCCAGTTGATTGGTGGAACCAACATAGGCATGTAGGGAATGACCATATTTTTTGCCTGTTGAAAAAGCAAATAATAATAAT
>NC_029788.2:129941963-129945625 GCF_000816755.2 Arachis ipaensis | reverse complement strand
ATAATAATAATAATAATAATAATAATAATAATAATAATAATAATAATAATGAATGTAAAACCCAAGGAAGGGAGAGGATGCGTTATTCAAACAAAAGTATGCGCACAATGTAAAACACAAGAAACTATTGTGAACTCGTTGAAATAAAATCTACATATAGTAGAGCTGTAGTATAGTAGTAAGTGAGTTTTCTACTGAAGTAAACCCAATCACATCTGAATATAATAAGGATCATAGGTCATAACCACGGGCCAAAACATAAAGAAAAATATATCTTAAAACAGAAACTTCTGATATGCCAAGTGCATTGAGCAAAGTGCCAACACAAAGAGGCTACCACAAAGCTTGCCATAAAGCCATCATGTTTGAGGGATCTCCCTTAGTGGGCAAATCAAGGAATGACACTTGTGGAGTTAAAGATAAAGACCTATCATAAAAGATAAAGATATGCCATATGATTAAACCAAAAAAACCACACGGCAGAAAAAGCTGCAAATCTCCATAAAAGCTTTTCATCAGAATCACACTTACTCTATTACTTTCGATAACCAAAGGTTTGGGATCTTTCCAGAAGCAGGGATTTAGTTTATTTTAGGATGATATTTAAGGTACTAACATGGTAATTCGCTATACAGCCTTCTTACAAAGAGGATCGAATGTGCACCTCAGTTTATCTGTATAACATTATTTATGAAATTATCATGCATTAAATCAATGAATTGGAAAGATTTTTCTGTAGCTGGATTCTCACTTATATCCTCCATTCTTCTACAGTTCTACTACCCTAATATGTCTTTACCTATCTTCATCTGCACCTTATGGTTATTCCTGTCCGGCATTGCCATTATTACATGTTTAAAGTTTTTCTAGCCCAAGTCCAATTCAGGAACTAAATTATTAGTCAAAAAGAAATCTAATGACAAAACTCTCCTTTAAAAACTAAAGGCTCTACAACCTACCAAATGACAATAACAAAAATGCTGCTAAATATATCGCTAGTGGTGAACTATTGAGTTCAAGATTTCCAAACAAACAGAAGATGATGAATATACTTACAGTTCTTTCGAGACCTTTAAGAACTATAGGGTCGCATTCAATAACACCATATTTTTTGCTTGTTTTCCTATGTAAATTATTTTTTAAAAAACAGTTAGGGCATCAATATAAAGTACTGCTGGAAATTTTAAATTTAAGCATGTGAAGCAGAGATTAAACCTCACATTGACTCATGTGTCATTGTTTTAAATGAATGGACAAATGCAGGTCGGATATCAGGTGGACAATCCACTAATTGATCTGATGGTGGTTGTATATAGGCTGTCTGCACCAAAAGCTCAACTAAACGGCTTCCTACCTGTGAAGTGGATGGGTGGATACCACCTTGTGAAAAAGGGGAAAAAAAAGAGCAAAATGAACATTTAGAGAATGTAGGTGAGGCTATTCAAACCTTTGACTTAATGATTGGTCCCCATGGCTTTGCATCATCCTGGCTCTTCACTATCCCCTTCACTGCGACAAGCTTCTGCTTTTTCATCAAATCAAGGACTTTTTTCCGCAGCTTTTCCCCTTCTTTGTGGTCAACAGCAGACTGATCATCTGCTTCATTTTTCTTCCCTTTACGACCTTTTTTCTTCTGGGTTTTCTCCAAAAACTTGTGTATTTTAACCTGAACCAGAAATTAGTAAGCAGTGAATAAGGTTACACTCATAGGCCATAGGAAGACAGTTGTTCAGAAATAGAAGTAGAGGCCTAAGGAAGTTAATCGTTCAGACACCATCCAAACTCTATACTACTTACAAACCCCACATCCTTCTCCAATTAGATAAAAAAGCCAGCAGTTACCTGACAAAGTTAGAAGTGCTTCAACAACCCCAACCCCAAAAAATACTAAATAAATCCCCTTTTGCACCTCCTCCACACTACCATAGGTTTCTAAGGGTGTTACAAAAGGCCTGAGTTTCTATCTTTGAACTAACATATAGCAACACTATCAAACATTTTAAAAGGAAATCATAATATTATGAATAAACAGTTCAAACTATATAGGTCATGATATCTGTGCAATCAGTTCAAAATAAAAGGACAATGCAACTATCAAGAGAAAGGCAATATGCCTACCTCTTGTTCAATGGCATCACCTATGCTGCAGACAACCTGCACAACCCTGGCAGTGCCAAGGGTTCCACGTTCACTTCCAGTCATCAATAACCCCATCAACTTATGCATTGTGATAACAGCCATCTTATCGGCCGGCAACTGATCAAAGTAAGGAGCGAAAGCTGACTTGTTCTTCCCCTGCCTGAACAATTCCTGCTCCTTGGTAATGGCATCACGCAACGGCTCAAACCAACCAAGAAACAGAGACTTCATGTACGGCAAATTGGGTGCAAGCTTCTGCTCACACATATCCAACAAGAGCTCTCTATACTCCTTTGCCGCCTCCTCCCACACTTCGGTCTCAATCTTAACCTGCCTCCTTCTCAACTCCTGTAACTTGTACTGTGTCATACTGCCCCTCCTATTCGAATTATCACGCTTCCACCTAAAAGAAGCAACATGTCTCTGCTCTTCCTTCTTCATCTCCTCCAACAATTCTCGAATTTCATCCACCACACTGGCATCTTCCTCAACATAAGTTGAAGATACTGTCTCGGCAACACTACCATATTCTTTGACACCAAATGGAACTGGAGAATCATCTTCCACATCAGTGGAAGAAGAAACCGCCTCAGCAACACTAGCATACCCTTTATACAACTTGCCATATCCAACATCATTTGGTTTCCTTGCAAAACTCAAAATTCCCATCCTTTTTTGGAAGATTGAATTCACAGGGCTATTGGGAGGGTGGAAGCGAAGGTGGAACCCCCTGAAAGTAGCGGAAAGTGCGTGCTTGGCGACGTTCCGCCACATGTTCGACGAAATGCTCAAATGGGCAGGCTGGAAAACAACGTGTTTTTCAAAAGGGTATTTAAAATCGAGACCCTTGTTGAGGGAACTTGTGGTGGTGCTGCACATCAAATTGCTGGGAAGAAGAATAGAAGAAGCGAAGGGGAATGGGAATTGAAGTGAAGAGAAAAAGACGGGGTTGATGAAACAGGTGAAGTTCGAAGGAACAAGTATAAAGGAGGTTCGAAATTCATAGGAGATATCAAATGAGAGAGAGAATATAAAGTGCCGCCGCCTTCAAAGGCTAAAAGCTTGATTCTTCGTTCTTTGTTTCTGAGTTCGTCCTGTTCGGAAGATTTTGAGGAAGACGTTGATTTTTTTTTTTTTTTTTTTCTTTAGTGCTTGGGAAAAACCCTTTGTGGCTTTGGGGTTTTAGAATCACACGGAGTTTTTATTTTAGGAAATTATTTTACTTAAAAATTCATCCCTTCAAAATTCAAATTCTTTTAATACTTCAAAAAAAAATAAAAAAATGCTTATAAGTAATTTATATATTAATTTATACATTTTATAATGTGAATTACCTTTTGAAACCATTTTACAATAAGAGAATTGTACTTAATATTTTTAAGCTACAAAAATTATTAATACATAATTATTTACTACTAAACTATATATTAGTTTTATAATCATATTAGATATCCCCTAAAATCAACTAGAAAAATTAACTAATAATATGAAATATAAATATATATTAAAAATAAATTAAATAA
>NC_029788.2:129940847-129941938 GCF_000816755.2 Arachis ipaensis | reverse complement strand
TTGGTAGTTGTTTTTTTTAGGGACAAAATTCGAACTTCAGACATTTATTTAAGCGGACTAGTAAACTAACTACTAGATCAATGGGTAACAGATTTTGATTAAAAAAAATAGATTAAAAAAAAGTTAATTTTAATGGATAAATTGTATTCTTGTGTGTGAGTCACTTTGAGCAAAAAAATCGATTGGATCAAGCAAGTAGCCCAAACCAGTGCAAAAACAATCATTGGGCATAAAGCTCTTAAGAGGAACTAATCATTGTCATTGACTGTTATTAGATTTTAGGAGTGTTTATAGATCGGATAAAATTGGATTTGTTCTGATCCAGATTCGACTCTAAATATATATCGGGTCTATCTTTTAGATCCTAATCCGGTCCTAAATCCGATGAAACCCATATATTTTCGGGCCACAACTATACTGGATCTAAATCGGGTGAAAACCGAGTCTTAAAAGCTTTAACAATAATTTATAAAGAAACTTATTTATGATGCACTTATTTATAAAGAAAGAATTTGTTACCGAAAAATTGATATCTATATTTGAATTTAAATTTATCCATAAATTCTAATTTGATGCTTCTTTGATCTATTTTTTTATTCAACAAGTGTGATTAAAAATAAAACAATAAACTTATAATTAATATAACATGATATTAAAATTAATTTAAAACATATATATCTATTTTAGTTCCTTTAGGGTGTACATGGGTCGGGCGAAGTCAGGTTCGTCTTGACCCGGATCCAGCCCGAAATAATGACCGGGTCTATTTTTGAGACTCTTACTCGACCCCAGACCTGGTGAAATCACACCAAATTAACCCCTAAAATATTCGAGACCAGGCCGAATCTTCGGGTCGGACGGGGCCATACACACCCCTACTAGACCCCCAAAAAAATAAAAAAGACACACACATTACCATTAATACTCCAACTTCTTGTTTGTTTTGCCTCTTTATCAATGATAATACTAATATAGAAACAACAATTTGTGCACCGCAAGGCTTGGTTTAGTGGCAACTATGTTTGCGTTGCTAAAAGGTGCACCGAATTTAAGTTCTCGCCATAATTAGAAAGTTGATATATGGAACTCAT
>NC_029788.2:129938809-129940616 GCF_000816755.2 Arachis ipaensis | reverse complement strand
GTAAGGGTGTAACTTGCCCAAAAAAAAAGGAAGAAACAACAATTTGTTAAGACGTACTTTTATATAAAGCTAAGTTGCTTTCTATAAATTGTTGATCGAAGCACTCTCTTCCTTTGCATGGTTTTCCAAGGCAATAACTTCATTATATATGTTATAGGTTGGTTCATATATGCTCTTAATACATTTGTTTTTTGGTCCAATTCTCAATTAACTAGAAAGTTTATGGGATCCCTGTAGAGAAATAAAAAAGGTATTTGTACTCATTTAATATGCAGTACTGTGTTCAATCATAATCCATGAGAATACACAATATTGTGTATTTGTATTGAATATTATTGAATATTGATCATTGAATGAAATTCAAACAAGGTCCAACCACGGATGGACCAAAGTTATGGTGCATGAGGGCATAGGCCCCCTACTAGAATTATATTTTTTCCGAGTTATAATTGTTAATTGAAAAATGTTAATCTTGGAATTATATATACCATAATTGTTAAATGTTCTCGAGTAATTTATCCCCAAAACAATGTTTATCAAGTAAGAACAAGCAATATTTAGTATTATATTTGTTCTCATCTGTTGTTTCCTTCGTGTTTGCTTCCTTGGATTTAAATTCTGGTAAAAACTCACATACAGTTATCTTCATTTGAAGTTAATAGTTAAAAACTATTAGATGATAATTTAGTCAAATATATCAAATCATCTAATGATTATCAACTATAAACTTCACAAACAATTATCAACTATTAACTTCACATAAAGACAAGTATATGTAAATCTTCACCTTAAATTCCCTCTTTATTCCTTTTTTTCAGATAAAAACTATACATTAAATTTTAGATCACAAACAATTGCAAGCCATTTTATTTTGTTTTATTTTTCATAAAATGTACAAGAATTAATGTTCGGTGAATACAACATTAAGATTAGCCTTTGCACTTTGCACGTTAATATATTTTGTTCAAGATTATCTTGTTAGCATCGTTTAAACAGAAAATGAACATATAACCAAAAAAACAAAAGACAGAAAATGAAGAGAGCCACAGTTGGTCAATTGCTATACAATTAGCTGGTAAGTTATATTGACACCGATCAGTTAACAAGCTCATAGAAAATACTACTATATTAAACAATACTTTTGGATACACCGAAAATGATTGCGTAAAGCGTTGTTTTCAGATTTCAATGTGTTTTACATGAGGAAAAATGTTGATGTAACTCTGATTATATGCAAAAGCCGAACAAGCAAATATTATTTAAAAAAATTACACTTTTGTACGAGGGAAGCGTTGTTCTATATAGCTTCATCATTCATCAACACCAAAGAATACAATTCACTACGTTTAGGTCCATGGTAGAATGCCAAAAACAGAGGTGTTAGATTATGAACTAGAAGGAAGACTTAGTGGCACAATATCTACTTGGCTAAGTTACCTTTTTTTTTCTTTTCTTTTCTGATCTATTTCATTAGAAAAATAAATTGGACATTATGGAACATTTTCCCATCAATACATACCCTTCAACCAATAAAATAATTAATGAGAAAATTACAACCTCAATGTGTAAGCTTTATCACCATCTTTTATGCATGAGTTGCCGTGGGCCTGAAACAATCAATATTGCACAATCCAACTGATCTCACCATCTCTCCGAAACTGCAAACCATAACTCAGAGAAAACAGTGTCAAAAACAGAATCAGGGTAAAGAAAATGACTTCGCAACATTGAATATAATTCAAAACTAACCGGTCAATGCTATTCCTAGCTTTCTCAGGCAACTCAGCTCCATTACACGGCCTATCAG
>NC_029788.2:129935554-129937685 GCF_000816755.2 Arachis ipaensis | reverse complement strand
TCTTATCTGCAGTTCTTGACCTCTCTTTATGGTCTGTGCTTGCCCTAGGCTTTTCTTTGAAGTCAACACTGCGTCTAGAATTCTCCCTTTGATCCATGCTGGATCTAGGTTTCTCCCTAAAATCTGTGCTGGTCCGAGGTTTATCTAGTTGATCTGATATAGATCCCAATCCAGAGTTTTGTCGCGATGACTTCTCAATAGCTGCAATGAATTTCTTGAGATGCTTTATGTATTGAGGGTAAAGTTCCAGGTCACAATGGTTTCCTCCCTTAACCCACAAGGGTTCATATTTTTGTTTACAATGTTCCCAAAGTTGCTTCCCATGGGAGCAATCCACTACATCATCAGCAGTTCCCTGAAAGATAAACAGTACATCTTAATATATATACATTCTTGAAACACTGATAGCGTTATCCAAATAGTAGACACATTTAAAAACAGCTGACCAATGACACGAGTGTTCTAACTCATTACTACATTAATTCTATATTGACAAAGTCATTTTCACTTCAGATACATTAAGAAATTTTTCATGACTTATTAATAAGGAATGGAAGGAAAAACATGTTTTACTGGTACCAAACTTGCTCAGGTTGGCTACAAGTACATTCCAAAATGTGCATCAACGTGCCAATGTGTAATAGAACCTCAACTAAGCATATTACCATGTTGATGGGACATTAATAGGGTAGGAATCAATTAGGGTAGTATATTTTGAAACAAAGAATATGGCAGGCACGCAGGAATCTGATTCTGTTGGTGATGAGATAAGAAGGAGAATGAGGAAGGAAAAATAAGAAGGTTTTAGGTGAGGATTGGGAACGGAGGAAAGTAAAGAAAGCACATTTTCCCCTGGAGATTGATATGCAATACTGCAGTGATTTTGTCATTTTCCATTTATGTTACAAGTATCGGTCATTAGTATTTTGTACTAAATACTAAACCGATGGACTGATACAGATAACACATTGATATGAACACTATTCAGCACCAGAAATAACTCTTAGATTTCTTAAATTATAATAGTGTTCCACTTTCATGTCCTATCAAAGAAATATAGCACAACTGCCGTAACTACATTAATAATGATTGAGAAATATTAATACAAAGCTCAAATGGAGTAATGGATATCCACAACATGGTAAATGAACTTTGTAATCAGCATGGCTACCAGGAATATATTAACGAACAAAGCCATACAGCTGGATTTGGTTCAAGCAATTGATTATCAAAAAAGATGAATGTATGTACAAAAAAGTTACACAATTTATATTAGTTTTAATCAGAGAGGGCCCACAACTCATATTGCAAAAGAAAAGAATCTCATAAAGTTTGTTAGTCGAAAAGGGGAGGGCCTACAACTTAGATAGCAGAAGAAAAGATTCTCATAAAGGATGAGTCACCAAAAGAAGGTTAAACGTAAGGATCAATATTACCATTTGAAAAATTACTACATAATAGTAAGTTCATGCGTACAATATAACAATGCAACACAACAACACAACTAAATTTTTAATTAGGAAAACAAGTATACTCACATGAATGACCAAAACTGGACAATTTACCAAGGGAATTTTGTCAATGTTCTGCACCAAACATCCAAACATCATTAAAACTAAGTTGCAAACTTGATTGAACATTGTGAATAATCAATTCAGCATTGATAGAGATAAAACCTTATAAATGTCAAACCAGTATGTCCGCTTCACAGGATACATGACTCGAAGGCCAGATAATATTGGACTGTGGAGAATAACAGCCCTAAGGTTTGGTAAACGGGTAGCCAAATCGGTGGTAGGTCCGCTACCAACAGATTGCCCATACAGGATAATATCTTCCTCTTTTGCTCCATAGTTCTCAATCAGGCACTTATAAGCAGCTTCTATATCTGCATAAGTGTTCTGCTCACTGGGCTGTCCAGAAAATAGCACATTGTTGAACTGACTCTCCCATTCACATAAAACAAATATCAAGCTATTATACTACACATAATGATCACTGATTAATCCACCTGTTTCTTTTTTCCATTGTTATTACTTTCAACTTCGGAAATATATATATACATAATGTCCAATAATCCATCAAGTTAGGATTGTAAGAAGGAATCCTCTTTTTCTTTCTTCTATAATTT
>NC_029788.2:129933877-129935410 GCF_000816755.2 Arachis ipaensis | reverse complement strand
TCACTCTCTTTAATTTTCCCATTATTTCTTCCTTTAAGAAAAGTAAACTAAAAAAAGAGGGTAACGTAAAATAAAAGTAAATAATTTCTCCATCCAATTTAGCTAACATATTTGAAATTCCAGTCAACTAAGAGGAAGTACTTCGAGCCTCAAGGGTCAAAACTTCCAAATACACAATAACCTCACGTCATTAAATAGAATGGTTAATTAAAACCAAGTCAATCCCAAAAATAGAAAAAATACATCCAGCTAAGATATAAACAAGCAGCTAATCCAACAACAAAACAACAACACAAATAATAATAATAATATTATTATAATAACAACAACATCAACAACAACGACAGCAACAATAACAGCATACCTTCCCAGATGACTGGCCATATCCAGAATAATCATAACTACAACCACAAAAAAGAAAAGAAAAAACAAATCATGAATTGGCCATAATAATAATAATAATAATTCCAATTCAAGCAACAAGCATTCAATTCGCATCACATCACATCAAATAAGCACACTACATCAAACAACTTCACATGGCAAGCAGAAACATAAAAATGAAACTTTTTTTTAAAAAAATCAAACAAAAATCCAAAACAATTTCATAAACAACCACAACAATAACAACAATAATTCAAATTCCCATCACATCACAAATTCACGATGCATAATAATTGGAGGATCACGTGAAGGGCACGTGGGAGGAAGAGAAGAGAAGAGCATACACAGACCCCAAGAGGTTGACCCGGAGGTGGAGGCTGAGCTCGCAAAAGAGGTCGTACATCTGGCCGAGATCGGCGGCGTTGCCGTGAGAGTAAAGGAGCGTAAGTGCGGCGGAAGGGTTCCTTATGTAAACGGCGACGATGCTGTTCCCTCTCCGCGTCATGAGCTTCAAAACATCGACGTTTTCCCTGGCCGACACTCCGCTCATCGTCGCCTTCCCCGTCGACTCCTCCACCACCACCTCATACGACGGCGGATTCGGCGGAAAGAACGCGAACTTGGCCGCCATCGATGACGTGACCGCCCCCATTTACGAAAGTAGGTAGCTAATTACAGTGAAGCGCTTTGGTGCGTGATGATTGTGATGTGATGTTATGTTATGTTAGATTTGTTAGGGTTTGGCGAATTTGGGAATTTGATAGTATTTGAAATTTGGATATCTGAGGTTTGGTGTGAGTGTGTGTTGGGGCCAACTGTGAAGAGAGTTAGGAGCGGCGTGGAAAAGGAGGCAGCACGTGTGAGAGAGAGAGAGAGAGTGGTGGTGATCATGGCTCTCAAGTGAGTGTTTTTGGAAGATACTTACCCTGCTTACTGCTTGACACGTGTCCCTATAGGGGTTGTGTTGAACCTTTTTCTTTTGCTGATCTCAAATTTCAATGTTGTGGATTAGTCAATTTCATCAACATCCATCATTCTATTCATAATTTGATATCTATCCCACTCAAATTGTATAGTCTTTTCATACTCACATAAAAAATTATAAATTTAAATTTTTTTATTTTCATTAAAAAAAAGTAAATTAACACA